>NW_027622585.1:0-12207 GCF_034508935.2 Berghia stephanieae
TATCTATCTAATCTATCTAAAATACTAATTTATCTATGATCAATTTATCTATCTCTCCCTATCTATTTATCTATCTAAAAAAACTAGCACATTTATATAGCGTAACATTTACTACATGCGCTCTATATATTTATAAAACTAAATACATTTCCATCAACATGATCATAATTTATAAACAAAATCCAAGTCTCGATATTTTAAAATGTATTCATTATTAATTATTATTATTATTATTATTATTATTATTATTATTATTATTATTATTATTATTATTATTATTATTATTATTGTTATGATTCTTCTTTCTTCTTCTTCTTCTTCTTCTTCTTCTTCTTCTTCTTCTTCTTCTTCTTCTTCTTCTCTTCTTCTTCTTCTTTTTCTTCTTCTTCTTCTTCTTTCTTCTCTTCTTCTTCTTCTTATTATTATTATTATTATTATCATCATCATTATAATCATCATCATCATTATCATTATTATTTGGCCATAAATTCAATATTCAGCGCCTATATCATTCCCACCTAACACCCCTCGCAGACGGCGGATCACATTTCCACAATCTTCCAGAACGATTAACATCAAACTCATCCACATGATTTGTTCATGGCCATCATTCCATTCCACCTCTACAGTCATCATCGTTTGAATCCTTTGATCTTTACCCTGCCCCGCCCTCTCTTCCTAACTCAAACACATCTTTTTTTTTTTTTTAAATTCAACTTTTTTTTCCCATTAATTTACATCACCTTCCAATATCTTGATACTGATTAGCCAGGTTTTAAAAAAAAAGTAGTCCATTCGGTTCATGGAGCCAGAGTTTATCCCGGTTTCTATAGCGTGAAACGGACAATAGCAATTGCTTGCTATCCTTTGGATAGGACGCTGGTCTATCGCAGAGTACTATCGCCAAATCTGACAGACTCAGCTACCCACAATTCACGGCTGGGTGGGCAGGGGGGGAGGGGGTCAGAAAAAAATCTCCACTGCACCCGGGAGCGATTTTGCTCCATTTGCCTCCTCACTCACACAAATACGTCTGTTGATCCTAATCCACACATCCTGATTCCTCCGTGGATAACGGATATGCCAATAAATCCTGTTAATTTTCCGTTCACTTTAATTAAAACGCACATTAAACAATACAATGAAACGGTTTCATGTTGTGTAATATCAACTTAATGAGCTCAAAGCTCTTTATTAGAGGTTCAAAGCCAATGATATTCCTTAAGATGTATGACCGGATATGACGACTGTAAATTCTCTTGCAATTTTTTTGTTTTCGACAACGACAACGCTGTTACTTGTAGTGTGCTCATTTTTATACAGTCCAATCTGTCTAACGTTAATCATCAAAAGAATTATTGACGCCCACTCCATCATCATCATATCATCATCATCATCATCATCATCATCATCATCATCACCATCATCATCATCATCATCATCATCATCATCATCATCCATCATCATCACCATCATCATCACCATCATCATCATCATCATCATCATCATCATCATCCATCATCATCATCATCATCATCATCACCACCATCATATCATCATCATCATCATCATCATCATCATCATCATCATCATCATCATCATCATCATCATCATCATCATTTGATCTTTGTTTCAACCCCTCTACCACGCACCCCTCCCTCCCCCTCCCCCCCCCCCCAACTCCTCCTCTTCGCCCACTCACACAAATACATCTGTTGATCCAACTCAAATTAATTTACATAATCCTCACATCCTGATTAATCCATAGAGATCAAAGACGCCAAAATCCACGTTATTTTCTCTCCCTAGCAGTCAGTCTGTCAGAGCCAAATGGCCCATGGAGTCAGGAGTTTATCCCAGAATTTCTATAGCGTGAAACGGACAATATCACTTGCTTAATACCCTTATATGGGTCCAGTACTTGTTTTACACCTGAGTACGACGAGAGATTGTGAGTAAAGACCTGCTCCAAGGACTGTCGCCTGCGGTGTGCTCATTTCATAAATTCCAATCTGTTTAACGGTCAACACCAACAGAATTACTGACGTCCCCCCCCCCCCGCCCCCCACACCCCACCCCCAATCTCTTCAATCATCATCATCATCATCATTTGATCTTTGTTTCAACCCCTCTACAACGTCCCCCCTCCACCCCCCCCCCCCACAAATTACATCTGTTGATCCAACTCAAATTAATTTACATAATCCTCCCATCCTGATTAATCCAAAGAGATCAAAGACGCCAAAATCCGCGTTATTTTCCCGCCCTTGAAGTCAGTCCTTCAGAGCCACAAGACCCATGGAGTCGGGAGTTCATCCGGAGTTTCTATAGCGTGAAACGGACAATATCACTTGCTTAATACCTTTTGGATAGGACGCTAGTCTATCGCAAAGTACTAAAAGACCAAGCTACCCAATCACAGCAGGATGGACAAGACAATATTGGGGGTGGGTGGGGTGGGTGGGGGGGGGGGGGGGTGACATCAAAGATACCAAAATGCACGTTATTTTCCCTCCTTTGCAGTCAGTCCTTCAGAGCCAAAAGACTCATGGAGTCCGGATTTTATCCCAGAATTTCTTTACAATAAATGTCACAAAAAGGAGTCGAACAAGAATACAATTGAGTAAAAAAAAAGGGCCCCCCCAAAAACACGACAGAGAATAAAAATTTTGCTACAATTGGGATTCGAACTCCCGACCCGACTGTCACGCCACCTCCGCTCCATCCACTCACTTTCCAAAAAGGATTAAACACACTAATATCCAAATTCCATATTACAACAACCGAAGCCGTTTTAAGTAGACTCGACTGTATTTACTCGTACTTATCACGGCGTTGATATAAGTTCGAGTACATAATGAAGTGTAAAAAGCTTTTTAACCAGTTAACTGCCGTACTCTGGGGAAAAAATTACTTTGAAATTTGGCCAGAAAACTCGTCCTTCAATATCCATCGATTTAAATGACCCTCATCTTGGCAAAAACACTCAAACCTGGGACTCCCAGAAATCATTCCTGAAGTCCAAGGTTTCAGGATTTTTGCCAAGATGAGAGTCATTTAAATCGATGGATATTTGAAGGTTGAGATTTGTGGCCAAATTCTTAAATACGTGTTTTTCCAGAGTAGGGCAGGTTTCAAAAGGGATATTCAAATAAGCCATTTTATCCTACTCTGTAAAAAAACACATTTTAAAAATTTTTTGGCCAAAAAACTCTTCAATTTATATCAACAGATTAAAATGACCTCATCTTGTCAAAAATACTAAAACTTGGGACCACTTAAGTCCCATGTTTGGATATTCGTGACAAGGTGAGGTCATTTTAAACGATATATATATATATATATATATATATATATATATAATATATATATATATATATATATATATATATATATATATATATTATATAATTTGAAGGGCGAGTTTTCTGGCTAAAAGTTTAAATAAATAGTGTTTTATTTTCAAAATACAATAGCATTGTCCCCCTTTTGTTTAAGCCCCCCCCCCCCCCCCCGCCCCCCAACGCCCCTCCCCTTCCACCCGTGAATCGTTTCAATGATCCCGAGGTTTCCATCAATAGTTTGTCGTGTCAATAAAACACGACGAATCACCCATTAACCCTTACCAGCTGGATGGGGCTCGACTCTAACCTAGCAAGGTGGCAGCGTGGTGGCTCAGCGGCACATACCGTCTTTGCTTCGTGCCCGAAAGGCACCGAGTTCGATCACCCGCCGTCGCTGCGCTGTGTGGCCCTGAGCAAGTCACCTCTTCGCCCTAGCTCAATTTGCGGCACTGAACTGCGGCTGACTCCTGGGTTATTCCAGTCTTCCCTTGGAATAGACCCTAGAGACAAATTTCCCCATGGGAATGAATAACGGGACTTTTATTATTATTTTTAAAAAACCCTAGTTACGAACCCGACGCTCCAAACGGGGGTTTGCGGCAAGCGACGGTTCACAACCTAGTAAAACGCGTACCTTGTGAAGAATATGGGTATTAACATTGCCCCAACTATTGGGAGGCTCTATGGTGTAATGGTAGCACGTCTGACCGGGAATCAGAAGGTCTGAGGTTTGATCCCCAGTCGAAGTGGACTGATTCTTTGGGATTTCTTTTTTCTTGTATTTTTCTTTCTAGCTTTGCCTGCAACATCTAACATGTAGGACGGGACATGACGCTCGTTAGACGAGATTGCAATTTTTTCTCGGACAGAGACAACGCTGTTGACGGGCAGGTACTCATTTTACACCTGAGTACGGTGAGAGAATGTTAGTAAAGAGCCTCTTCCAAGGACTCAATTTGTCACTTTGTCTAGCACTGTTCACATAAACTTTTTCAATCTTTCATCCTACACATGCGCCTGCTCCTTAATTAGTCATTTTATCCTCTCCTGACCATCCATAGGAAAATCGTCACATTCGTTATGATGCAACCAACAGTTTTCTCATTCTGATATCCTTTGTACATCACAAATTATAAAGAAAATATTTTGTTCTAGCGATAAAAATTAGACACTGGACAATATTATGTATGTAGTGTACTTGTTCCTTTTCTGTTTGAGTAGAAAAAAAAATCTATTTTTGTGTTGGGTGGGTCTTAAGTTTAAGGAAATATTCTAAAAATGGCTGGTGAAGATAGAGGTAAGCCAGAATTAAAATGCGAGAAATTTTGATTCGCACGAAACTCAAGTCTCGTTCGGCGTGAAAGGTGTAATCAATACAAAGTGTCTGTAAATCTCACCGTATCGATTTGGCTAATATAGTCACCAACGATCTCTCAAGAATCGATACTGCTTTATCATCAACAGCACGTGCATTTGTTGTTATTTTGTGTGTCTCCACAACGTGTTTTATAACCTGTTCTATTTGTAAGGTAAGAAAATAAGTCTTTCACCGTAGTATAATCTCTACCATTCCGCTTTGTTGTTCTTATAGATAGAATGCGCTTGGCCAAGGAGTTCACAACATTGCCATTCGGAAGTATAACGAACCAACACATAAACTCTGTGTAACCATGAACTTTTATAGTCTGGTTAATACAGTTTAGTGAGAACAACTCACAAACGCGGATGGCAAAAACAATAACAAAGGCTTGAGTGACGTCATCTTCGAACTATCTATAGATAGTATGCAGTTGACGTCACTCAGGTCTTTGTTATTACTTTTTGCCATCCACGTTTATGACTAGTTCTCACTAAACTGTATGAACCAGACTATAAACATTCAAGGCTACACACAGTTTTGTGTGTTGGTCCGTTATACTTCCGGATGGAATGTTATGAGCTTCTTAGCCAGGCGCATACTATCTATACGTTTTACATAATACAGACATGCCTATTACTTCAAAAATTCAGTAGAATTACGAACTTTCGGCTCCACTCTGAGAACTATAATAAAAAGATTTTTATTTCAATAAAACATCTGGGGAAAAAATGAGCTTTTATATAGCGTAATATCCACTAAACGTGCTCAAAGCGATTTACAAAAGGTCCGCCTAGCCAACAGAAACACTTAACATGTAGTACGAGAGACGTCTGTTAGGCGATATTTCTTTTTCGGACAGAGACAACGCTGTTAACGACAAGGTACTAACTTTATACCTGCGTACGGTGAGAGAATAATGTGAGTAAAGAGTCTTTTCCAAGGACTCTATGCGCCTCAACTATAATATAAAGATCTTTATGTCAGTAAAACGCCTGTAACCAGAGATAGTATATAAAGCAATTTCAAGTATTCTTTTCACGTATTAAAGGACAAGTTAAAGAACTGAACAAGTGTGTATGAAAGGTGCCAGACAAAACAAGAAAGAAAAAAAAAAAGAAGAAGAAAAAAAATAACATTAAAAAAAATAATTTAAAAATCAGTCTATCTCAAATGAGGATCGAAAAAATTGTCCCAACTATCGCAAGCCTCTGTGGTGCAATAGTAGCACGTCTGACCGGTAATCAGAAGGCCTGAGGTTCGATCCCCAGTCGAAGTAGACTCTGTCTGGTACCTTTCATAAACACGTATTCATATCTTTATCTTACACCGCTGATGTCTGCTCCCTAGTTTCTTAAGGATAAGTTAAGTGATGGTTACAGGTAGTTATATCTAAAAACAAATTGAGATTTTGTATAGCGCAATATCTACTAAATGTACTCAAGGCGCTTTACAAGGGGTCCCTGGCCAACAGCAAACATTTTACATTTAGGACGAGACATGACGCACTGTTGGCCGATGTTACAATTTTTTCGGACAGAGACAACGCTGTTAACGGATAGGTACTCATTTTACACATGAGTAAGGGGAGAGAATGTGAGTAGTAAGGGGAGAGAATGTGAGTAAAGAGCCTTCTCCATGGCTCGAACCCAGGGCCTTCCGATCCTAAAGCGATTGTCATACCACTAGACCACATAGCCGCACTATGTCTATTGTCTTATTTATTCTTCTAAAAACTACGAATGCTTACCTATTTCAAGTAGGATCAAAATGTACACAATGTACAGACGATACAAGTTATTTTGCATTTTATATTATTTTATTTGTCTTCCACGTTAATTTGTGTCCTGTTGTGCTGATGAAGGGTTTGTACCCGAAACGTTTTGTCTATATCGTTCCTATACGAAGCCTCTCCATCTTCACTCTTTCGTTACTATTTTCACGACCACAGGCTTCAGGCAGCCCCTACCGTTTTCTACCATTCTATTTGTCCATTGTCTGTATCGTTCCTATACGAAGCTTCTCCATCTTCACTCTTTCCTTACTATTTTCACGATCATAGGCTTCAGGCAGCCCTACCGTTTTCTACCATTCTAATTTGTCCATTGTCTGTATCGTTCCTATACGAAGCCTCTCCATCTTCACTCTTTCCTTACTATTTTCACGACCACAGGCTTCAGGCAGCCCCTACCGTTTTCTACCATTCTAATTTGTCCATTGTCTGTATCGTTCCTATACGAAGCCTCTCCATCTTCACTCTTTCCTTACTATTTTCACGACCACAGGCTTCAGGCAGCCCCTACCGTTTTCTACCATTCTAATTTGTCCATTGTCTGTATCGTTCCTATACGAAGCCTCTCCATCTTCACTCTTTCCTTACTATTTTCACGACCACAGGCTTCAGGCAGCCCCTACCGTTTTCTACCATTCTAATTTGTCCATTGTCTGTATCGTTCCTATACGAAGCCTCTCCATCTTCACTCTTTCCTTACTATTTTCACGACCACAGGCTTCAGGCAGCCCCTACCGTTTTCTACCATTCTAATTTGTCCATTGTCTGTATCGTTCCTATACGAAGCCTCTCCATCTTCACTCTTTCCTTACTATTTCCACGACCACAGGCTTCAGGCAGCCCCTACCGTTTTCTACCATTCTATTTGACTATTTGTTATTTATTCTTTCCTCCAGCTCCAAGCAGCAACAGATGCATTACATACAGAAACGGAAATCTCTGAGAGGAAATAATGAAAGATATTTAAAAAAAAACAATAAAATTCAACAATAGAAGGAATAAAACTGCCAGTAGCGACTCTGACAAAATGGAATTTTATCATTTTGGTTAGAAAATTGTTACTTCATAGATCGATTGGTAAAAGTGTATCTTTACTAATAAAAAAAAATATGAAATCAGATTTAACTCGACATAATGTACTTATTTATTTTTTTTTTTAATGAGAGCTTTATATAGCGCAATATCCACTCGAAGTCTCAAAGCGCTTTACAAGGGGTCCCAGACCAGCAGCAACGCTTAACATGTAGGACGAGGACATGACGCCTGGTAGGCGATGTTAAAATTTTTTCGGACAGAGAGACAACGTAGTTAACGGCCTGGTACTCATTTTACACCTGAGTACGGTGAGAGAATGTGAGTAAAGAGCCTTTTCCAAGGACTCAACTATGCGCCGAGCGAGGCTCGAACCCAGAATCTTCCCGACCCGAAATGAGTGTCATACCCCTAAACCACATAGGTCTGATAACCCAAATTGTTATGGGCTCGTTGTTGTAATGGAAATAGTTTCAAACCAACAAAAATTTGTCCATTACAACTTCTTATAACTTAACAATGTCTGTTAATGTGGCCCATAATTGCCGTCGGCAATCAGGCCTGCAAATATCTGCACGTTGAGTGTAATCTATCGACGAGGTATTAAAAAAAAGCACATTTATTTGGCGCAACATCCACGAAACGTGCTCAAAGCGCTTTACAAGTGGTCCCGTGCCATTATTAACAGGCAAGATAAGAGATCACGCTATTAGGCGACATTACGATTTTTTCCGACTGTTAACGGTCAGGTATAGGAACTTGTTTTACACCTAAGTACAATGAGAGAATGGGAATAAAGAGCTTTTTCCAATGAATCAACTATGCGCCGATAAGAGCTGGACTCAAACCCAGGACCATCCGACCCGAAGGCGAGTAAAGTCATACCATAAGACCATGACACTCACGCGTTTCATCTACCAATGTACACATTGTAAAATGACTATTATTATCTGCACAGTATGAAACACAAGCGTTTTGTCAATGTACTTTGTAGAATGAAATAAATCCATATCTGGCCTTTGGTAGGCCATAGAAAATCAAAGCGTAATAATAGCTTTTATTTTGGGTTCTGTGGTAATGACGAGCTACTCTGTCGTAATCTTAAAAAAAAAAAAAACTTATTTAGAAATTTGGCCAGAAAACTCGTCCTTCAAATATCGACTGATTAAAATGGACCCTCATCCTGGCAAAAACTCCCAGACCTGGGACTTCGAGAAATCCTAAGTCTGAGTGTTTTTGCCAAGATGGGGGTCCTTTTATTCGATCGATATTTGAAGGAAGAGTTTTCTGGCCAAATTTTTAATTCGTGTTTTTTAAAGTATGGAGTGTTTTGTTGGGGTAATTTGTTGATATTGTTTGCGGTAACTAAACGTTCTTTAGACTAATGTAGCGTGTTGATAGGAGAAGGCGAAAGCTTGGAGAATGAAATATTGATGAATGATAGTAACAATAATAATAGTAGTATATGCTTGCACCGGTTTTCGTGCCTTTGGTTGGTGGAAGATTGACAGAATGGTATATTGATGGATGATGATAATAGTAATAAGAGCTTGCACCCGTTATCATGCCCTCCGTTGGCGGAAGACTGACAAAGTGGTATATTGATGGATGATATTAATAGCAGTATGTGCTTGCACCGGTTTTCGTGCCTTTGGTTGGCGGGAGAATGGTAGAATGGCATCTTGATGGGTGGTAATAATAGTCTTATTGTAAGCTTTCGCCAGTTTTCGTGCCTTTGGTTGGCGGAAGACATAATGCATAATTTATTTATTGTAGTTAAAAAGAATATTTTAGTGCCATAAACCCCGTGGGAACGGATTTATCCCTGTTTATACAACGTTCAATGAACAGCAACGATTGCTTGTTACTCTATGGATAGGACGCTAGTCGATCGCAAAATAATAATACCTTCCGTCAAATTTCACAGACCCATCTATCGAAGCACAGCTGGGTGGGCAGGGGAGAGGGTTCAAAAATCATTTTTAAAAATTCAACTGCACACGGAGTCGATGTCAATACCTATGCTTGTGAAGCGAGTGCTCTATCAACTGAGCTATCGATGCGAGTAAACGAAGCCAATCGTGTCTTTCCGGACATTGACTCCAGTGGTCGTAAACCGGAAATAGTAATGTCTCCAGAAACATCTATCAGAGTAACGGTTTATTTCCATATAGATTTGGCCCGAGCTGGAGACTCATTATAAGGGCTATAGCCCCTGATTAGCACATCACACACTTCAATGCTCTCTGGCTAATGGAGCTAGAGATAGAGGGAGAGAGGGAGAGAGAGAGATACTATTGGCTTTGGCGGTGGTGAGATGATGCTGATGGCGATGTTAATGATGATGGTGGTCTCGTGGTAGTGTTGTGATGGTGGTGCTGGAGTTATGATGGTGGTGAAAATGATGATGATGATGATGATGATGATGATGATGATGATGATGATGATGATGATGAGATGATGATGGTCTCGTGGTAGTGGTGGTGATGGTGGTGCTGGTGGTTATGATGGTGGTGAAAATGATGATGATGATGATGATGATGATGATGATGATGATGATGATGACGATGGTCTCGTGGTAGTGGTGGTGATGGTGGTTATGATGGTGGTGAAAATGATGATGATGATGATGATGATGATGCTGATGGCGATGTTAATGATGACGATGCTCGTGGTATGGTGGTGATGGTGGTGCTGGTGGTTATGATGGTGGTGAAAATGATGATGACGATGATGATGATGATGATGATGATGATGATGATGATGATGATGATGACGATGGTCTCGTGGTAGTGGTGGTGGTGGTGGTGCTGGTAGTTATGATGGTGGTGAAAATGATGATGATGATGATAATGATGATGATGATGGTGACTATGATGATGACGATGGTCTCCTGGTAGTGGTGGTTGTGGTTGTCAATCGTTAACTTATAGCCAGACACTGACCAAGAAATTACGTCATAAGACAAGTCTTTGACCACAGAAGAAAACAAATCGTGAGTTGTATTCAGAAGGTCAACCAATGGAATCACTTGTTTCCTTGAGCACAACAACAACTCGCCAAGACGGTGCAAAAGCATAGAAAATGACCGGTAATCAGAAGGTCTGAGGTTCGATCCCCAGTCGAGGTCGACTGATATTATGGGATGTTTTTCATTGTTTTCTTCTATTTTTCTTTCTTGCTTTGTCTTGCATCTTTCATATATACACTTGTTGAGTACTTTGTCTTTTAAAAGTACTCATTTAATTGGTTACAGTTCAAGCAACCGGATAAACTGAGGATTAGTGAGTCTTACCGTTTCTATGGACTGCATTCATTCAGTAAAACAACATCGCCATTACACAAGACGAGCACATGGCTATATTGATAAGACAAGAAAGGTTACAGTGAAGCCACAGGAAGGCGATGATTGCTAGCTTTGGTGATTGAGTCTTGCTATGGAGGTAGCTTGCAAAATCAAAATAAAACCCGTCTCTACTCGACTCGACTCACTCGGTCGGGTGACTTTAAACCGGTATTAGTAGAACAACCACTCACGTAGAAAAGCCATCTGGTTGGTGTAGATTACAAGCAGGTAAGCCCAAACCTCGTGAATGGGAAAGTGGAAAATTATGGACGGAAAATCTTTCCCATTTAGCCGACAATCTTTCCCATTTAGCCGACATTTCATTATGACTTTGGTGGCTCAGTCAGAGTGGTACGCCCGTCTCGTCTTGTTACAAAATTCAAGCAATGTTAAGTGTTGTCAATGGCTGGATGGGTGACAGTGAACATTTAAATTTTGCTGCCGGATTGTGTCATTGTGTAAAGCACACGTTATCTTACTCAACTATAGTGTGAATAAGTACATGGCTGGTAGTTTAAAAAAAAGACTATAAACAGACGGCTTGTACTGTATGAAATGGGGCCGGGTTTTCTATACGACCTGCTATGAGAACAATACATGATACACTACGAAGCGTATTATACATGATAAACCATTCAAAATGTAGATTATAAATATTCACAGTTTTAATGTGTATTTTGCTATTCCTTTATATAAAATACACAACATCAACAAGCCAAATTGAACATAACAACACGCAAAACTGTGAATTAGTGAGAACTTTCAACTATCAGGCAGTCTAAAAATGACATTACCTCTCTCCTTACCAGCCATTTTCAACAGAGTCTTTGAAATTTATGGCCTGACACTGACCAAAAAATGACGCCAAAATGCCAGTCTTTGGCACAAAAGAAAACAAATCGTGAGTTGTATTCAATAGTTAACCATGAAATAACGTGTTTCCATGAGCTCTACTAACGACAACTCACTAAGCGTGAAAAAAAACCCCCAACAAATAATGACGTCAAACTGCCAGTCATTTTGTATTTCAGTGTCAGGCTATAGATAGTATGCAGATGACGTCACTCAGGCCTTTGTTATTGTTTTTGCCATCCGCGTTTGTGAGTTGTTCTCACTAAACTGTATTAACCAGACTATAAAGTTCATGGTTACACAGAGTATTGTGTGTTGGTCCGTTATACTTCCGGATGGCAATGTTGTGAACTCCTTGGCCAAGCGCATTCTATCTATAACATAACGATGGCTACGGTCTTTGCACCCACCCAACACAAAAATAGAAATTTTCTTTTTCACCAGAAAAGCAAAAAGTGATTTATTATAAAAAAAATTTTTAAAA
>NW_027622586.1:0-12207 GCF_034508935.2 Berghia stephanieae
TTTTTTTATTCTACTTGAGAAACAAGTCGTATAAAATTAGATATCTAGTCAAGTTGAACTGCAAAATCAATTCTATTTTAGACAATAAAACAGTTAAATAGTGCACTAGCTCTGAATAAAAAGCAATTTGCTTTCCCAAACCCTTGGAATAAAAATCTCTTTCGCCTCAATACAGAAAAAGTCAACACTACTTGTTTGCCACCACTTTTTTTGTAGTTCCACAAAGAGGGTTGGTCCTGCTCTGGATGGAAAAATTGAAATAAAAAAGAGACATTTCATTAGCAATTTTTGAAAATGGCATTATTGTCATAAAATGCATTTGTCAAAGACATAGCAATTTTTAAAACGAAGTGGTTATTTGTACTACCACTACAAATAGCGAAAACTTCCGCTTTTCACTATTTGTACTCCCAGAACTCTTATGTGTTTAAAGTTGCAAACCACCGCTCCTTTACTCCCAGCACTCCTATGCGTTTAAAGTTGCATTTGTGAGCTTTCAAGGACCAGCCGACCAGGGTTGCCAGTTTGGCATTTTAAATGCCAGATTCCAAAAATCTGGCATTTTTGAAAACTTTGGCATTAGAAAAATCATTTGGCATTTGGCATTTTCATTTGGCATTTTCTTTTCTTGTATATTATACTTCAAATGACACCTTTTCTTAATTAAGTTTCATAAGAAACACGAAACAGTAAGTTTTCTTAATTGTCAATAATTATTTAACTGTTTACGTATTTACCTTTCATGTTAATGTATTTCTTTTTCATTCTTAAAGTCCAACCGTGGTGTAGTGGTTTAGCACTCCACTTAGTAGTCAGTAGGTAAAAAATTACCCCAACAGGAAATTTAGTATAATTTTTAAAAAAGGAAAAAAAAAGAAAAGAAAAGAAAACACGCAAGCCACCAGGATATGATAGTAAATTGTCTATCAAAAGTGAGTAGTTTTCTTAGTGGGAGTGGGAGTCAACAGACTTTGGCATTTTTTTGAGTGTTTTGGCATTTTTTGAGTCTTCCCCTGGCATTTTGTTGAAAAATAATCTGGCAACCCTGCAGTCGACCAGCCTCCACTTTTCGCGGTCTTTCTTTGAGAAGTGTGAAGAAAAAAAAAAAATGGCCCTCTCGGTAAACGAGACATTCTCATCTTTTCTCCAATTTGAAAACATTCGAAAATGAGAATAATGTACTTTTTATTAAAAAGTCAACAAAGAAGGTAAGTAAACTAGATACGACAATTTTTTTCCTTAATTAAGTGGCAACTCATTTCTCGTCATTCTCACTCTTTAACTCATCAACTAAGAAGAGTACACCACCTCAAACATTTGTCAGTTCATATCTTTGCTTTTATGAGGTCTATTTTCATTTTGAAAAGTTCAAAGTGAACAACTAAATGACGCCGATTCAGTGGTGCATTTGGTCTATCTTCATGTGAATAAATATTTTATTATTGACTTTTCCAAAATTCCCATTAGCCACTCCCACGCCTCGTTCTGAAAAAAGTCCGCGAAATTAAAGGGGAGGCAAGAGAAAATCAGCTGATCGTTAAAATAGTAACAGAAAAGTGGAGGTGCTCGGCAATGAATGCAAGAAAGACATTTAAAACGCCGTAAAAATGTTTAAAAATCACTTAATGTTATAATTACCATCCATAACAACCTGTCAAATTCACATATGTAAGATGTCAAGCCAAAATTAATAATAAAATAATAAAGATCACGATTGACCGGTGGTCCGTTGACTACACATGCATACGAGTACCAGAAATATTTTGTAAACAATGTAACACAATATAATGTGCAAGTTTCAAAGCAAATGCAACCACAAATAACATCAAAGAACAATGTGGGACTACTGTTTTAATTTCATAAAACCAAACGTATATTTTCTGCCCCCGATATTGAACGTGTAGTTAGTATGTATCGTACAAACAACATTCGTTTAGACAGGTAGTCGGGATTCTAGCGCCAGTTTTATTTGGGCAACCATGATTGGGATTCACTCAATGCACTTATTATTAAATTATTTATTATTATTATTATTATTATTATTATTATATTATTATTATTATTATTATTATTATTTATTATTATTATTATTATCATTATTATCATTATATAATAATAATAATAATAATAATAATAATAATAATAATAATAATAATAATAATAATAATAATAATAATAATAATAATAATGATAATAATAATAATAATAATAATAATAATAATAATAATAATAACAATAATAATAATAATAATAATAATAATATAATAATAATAATAATAATAATAATAATAATAATAATAAGCAGTTGAAAGGATATAGTCTTTGGTGTATAAGTGCATATGTACAATATTTCTTATAATAAATGCTTCAAAACAAAACAAAACTAAAAAAAATAAATAAAGAATAAATGAATAAAAATATCTATTTGGGCATTTACTTACATTAATAGTCTTGAAAATCACAATCACAATCCATGAAAATTAAATATCCCAAAATCCGAAGAAGACATGAATTTAATCCAAAATCCAACACAGGAATGTATTTTAATAGGAGACAGATATCCTATTAAAACCATAGCATTACTTGCAAACAACAATACCCCACTCTGCGTTTAACGGGCTTGTGGCCGTCACATTGTAAATTGTGGCCGCATTAGGGTAATCGGTGTCCTAAAGACTGACACACTGACATACAATCAATGAGAACTATAAAGAATCCATTCTAGAATTCAACTACAAACTGAAAAGCATGATAAATATCACTCTCTCAAATAATTTCCTTTGCTCATGTTCACTCACACTCTCCTTTATTGCAAAACATTGATAAGTGAGATAAAGTTTGTATTTCAATTATAAACTTAATCACATAACCTAAATGATGGAGAATAAAAACAGCTAATTATAAAAAAAAAATTCACAGATCAAGTTATCTATTTGAACTCCGCATATTTAGCTTAATTACTCATTGACCATATATTTTTTTTAATGGCATTGTTTCATTTAAACAAGACCATGACGCTTATGCCTGGACCGGGTATTCACAAATTCTGCTTTTGTGTTCCACTTTTCGAATCGAATTAATCTCTATCTTATCCGTTTATTTGCAAATTTTCTGCACTTTATAAATAAGACCATAACGCTTATGTCTGAACCGGTTGTTCGCAAATTCTGCCTTTGTGTTCCACTGTTCGATTAGAATTAATCTCTATTTTTTCCGTTTATTTGCAAAGTTTCTGCACTTTATAAATAAGACCATAGCGCTTATGTCTGGACCGGGCATTCGCAAATTCTGCTTTTGTGTTCCACTTTTCGAATCGAATTAATATCTAGTCTATCCGTTTATTTGCAAAGTTTCTGCATTTTATTAATAAGACCATAACGCTTATGTCTGGACCGGGCATTTGCAAATTCTGCTTTAGTGTTCCACTTTTCGAATCGAATTAATCTCTATTTTATCCATTTATTTGCAAAGTTTCTAGATTTTATCAATAAGACCATAACGCTTATGTCTGGACCGGTTGTTCGCAAATTCTGCTTTGTGTTCCACTGTTCGATAGAATTAATCTGTTTTTTCCGTTTATTTGCAAAGTTTCTGCACTTTATAAATAAGACCATAGCGCTTATGTCTGGACCGGGCATTCGCAAATTCTGCTTTTGTGTTCCACTTTTCGAATCGAATTAATCTCTATTTATCAGTTTATTTGCAAAGATTCTGTACTTTATAAATAGGACTATGACGCTTATGTCTGGACCGGGCATTCGCAAATTCTGCTTTTGTGTTCCACTTTTCGAATCGAAATAACATCTAGTCTATCCGTTTATTTGCAAAGTTTCTGCACTTTATAAATAAGACCATAACGCTTATGTCTGGACCGGGCATTCGCAAATTCTGCTTTTGTGTTCCACTTTTCGAATCGAATGAATCTCTATCTTATCCGTTTTTTTGCAAAGTTTCTTCACTTTATAAATAAGACCATAACACTTATGTCTGGACCGGGCATTCGCAAATTCTGCTTTTGTGTTCCACTTTTCGAATCGAATTAATCTCTATCTTTATCCGTTTATTTGCAAAGTTTCTGCACTTTATAAATAAGACCATACGCTTATGTCTGGACCGGGCATTCGCAAATTCTGCTTTTGTGTTCCACTTTTCGAATCGAATGAATCTCTATCTTATCCGTTTTTTGCAATTTCTCATTTATAATAAGACCATCCTTATGTCTGACGCATTCGCAATTCTTTGTTTCACTTCGAATCGAATAATCTCTATATCGTTTTTGCAAGTTCACTTTATAAATAAGACCATAACACTTATGTCTGGACCGGGCATTCGCAAATTCTGCTTTTGTGTTCCACTTTTTTATTTTTTTTTTTTTTTTTTTCATTATGTCGACCGGAATTCGAATCTGCTTACTTTTAATACCATTAGTTTATTTGCAAAGATTCTGCACTTTATAAATAAGACCATGACGCTTATGTCTGGACCGGGTATTCGCAAATTCTCCTTTTGTGTTCCACTTTTCGAATCGAATTAATATCTAGTCTATCGGTTTATTTGCAAAGTTTCTGCATTTTATAAATAATAATAATTGTTCAAAATTTTACCTTACACCCGATATTACAAGTACAAGTGAGCCAGGTGAAGAAGATTGTCAAACAGTGTGACAGATGAAATAGGAAGAGAGAGAGAGAGGGAGGGAGAGAGAGAGAGAGAGAGAGAGAGAGAGAGAGAGAGAGAGAGAGAGGGGGGGGGGCAAGAGAGAGAGAGAGAGAGGGTAAGAGAGAGAGAGAGATATTCGTTTTTTGTTCAAAATCTCTCTCTCTCTCTATCTCTCATTGCACAAGGTTGTGCTATTTACTACTATTTATCAAGAACAGCCAAGCTGGCAACCCAGTCTCTGTATAAACTAAGCAAGATGGCAACAGGGACCTCGCTCCTTATCCAATGCCGAAGCTTTAGTTTGAGTCAAACGGTTTTGTTAAAAAAAAAACACCCAAAATAAGTTCGTGTCGTAAGTGATGGAAGTTGAAGTCGGCTTATTATAAAATCGTTTTTATGGTCTGTTTGGATTACCCTTTTTAAATAGAAAAAGTGAATATATCATAAACTTGAAGAATAGGCAAGCTAAATGAAATTTAAATTGACTGATTAAATGAGTACGCGAGGCTGAGTTGCGAACGACTACTGGGTTCCGACATTCCGATCCCAGTGTCATTCATGTTCACCGTACCGTGTTACTGTCTACACACTACACTGCATTGTTAGTGACTGGGCATGTCTTTTTTGTTTGTATGTTTTACGCAAGCTTAATAAAAATTAAATTGACTGATTAAATGAATACGTGAGGCAGAGTTGCGAACGACTCATGGGTTCCGACATTCCGATCCCAGTGTCAGTCATGTTCACCGTACTGTGTTACTGTCTACACACACTACACGGCATTGTTAGTGACTGGTCATGCCTGTTTTGTTTGTATGTTTCTTTTAATATGGGTCAATTTACAAAGAATAATAATAGAAATATTCAAAACAAAAACTAGATTCACTATTACGTGCCTGTAATGAAGTGCTTTCCACAAACCGTGAGCGAGAATGATGGTGGAGGTAATGGCAACCATGTGGGTTTGTTATTGTTTCCTACCTCCGTCAACCCGCGCATCCGGTTGCGCACCCACGCTGATTCTGACCAATAGGTCATTCATTTTGTATGTCGTGATCTATTTTTCCTTGATTTCAGCTGTCTCAGCTCTAAACTATACTTTTCTTTCTCAATAAATAATTCATTTTCTGTTTGCAATGTATTACAGAGATGTTGATTTACCACATGTAAAAATTTCAAAGTTGTATCTGAAGCTGTTTCTGAATTATACGTGATTATCCATTGGGATGCTGTGCTTTGTTCACATTTTTTCCTATTAAGCTATATAGAGAGATTTTCCACCACATAAACGGTCATAACTTTTTAACCAGTTGAGACAGAGCGATAATTTTTCACTCTAGTTAATGTTTCACTCCCCTTTATTTTTCTACGCTAAATTAATATTAATACCCATAGCCACTATTTTGAAAAATTCTTGCAAGTGCCTACTAAGAGGGTTGAACTTGAACCTGAACATGCTCCTTCTTCTTCTTCTTCTTCTACTAATAACTACAACTAGATAGGTACTACTCCTCTCCTGAATGATCGGAACCGTTTAAGAAGCTAAATTACGGGTTCCACCGGCGCAGCTCTCTAGACTTCCAGTCCCACAGTGCCCAGTATGGGCGGGAGACCTTACCCCCGATGTTCCCCGAGCCTCGAGGTAGTTTCACTTTATAATTGTTTTAGTTTTAGCTTTTGAACTGTGGATCTTTTGTCAAACGTTTTATTTTAATTTTTCAAATTTAGTAGCACTTTAAAGGCCTGCGTTAGGTATCGCTCTGCTGTACTGTAACTGTAAGAGCGTAAGAATAACATGGTAAAAGTACCGTAAAAGTATGCTGATGAAAATGATATTGACAATGAAATTATAAGAAGAAGAACAATAGAACTTATAAACAAATCAATAAAGAAGCTTTAAAAAATGAAATTTAAAAGAAGTAAGAAAAGACTGCCTCAAGAAGTGAAAAAATTGTCCCTGTTGTTGAGATGTGAAGTGGACATAATCGTGTCTGTTAAGAATTAGAAGAAATGAAAGATGCCACTTTTTATTTTAAATGTAGAAAAAAGTAAAATTACTCCGCTCAGCATTGCTGCTGGTGTGATGTCTAGTGTTAGTTAGGTGTCACTATATTAGAGTGATATCTTGTTACTTCATATTTTCATTTTAAAACCTGTAGAACAACTTGATTGATTTGTAAATTTCCTTATATGACCATTGTTTTAGTTTTCCGCAGCCATTATAATTCAATTTGAAATATTGAAAGGTACTGGAGAGGAGTCTTAGCGGGGGTTTTTTTTTGTCTTGTTAGTTTTAGTTATAGGTCATAGTGCAGGTCCAAGTGTTGGAAATGTACAAGGTTTTATTTTTTATTTTAAGGTTAGTTGAAGGAATACTTTCCTTAGCTCAAGGAATGTGCAGAAGACCTCCCCTATTTACTACTTACTACTACTACCCAAGTACTAGTGCTAGACTACTTCTTCCGCCACCTCACTCCTAAACGGACTGACACCACAGGCAACTGATATTATTCTCTCTCTCTCTCTCTCTCTCTCTCTCTCTCTCTCTCTCCTCTCTCTCTCTCTCTCTCTCTCTCTCTCTCTCTCTCTCTCTGAGTGTGTATCTGTCTGTCTAGTTCTGCCCATCTCCCCTCTTTTTACTAATTAGTTTGTAGGTGTTTGGCAAATTCTCAAGAACAGCCAAGATATATGCGGCTGTGTGGCACTCACTTCCGGATTGGAAGGTCCTGGGGTCGAGCCTCGCCAAGGACTCACATTCTCTCACTGTACTCATGTGTATGATTTCCTATCCGCTAAGAGCGTTGTCTGTCAGAAGAAAAACATCGCCTAACGTTCTACTTGTTACGTGTTGCTGCTAGTCATGGATCCTTTGTAAAGTGCTTTGAGCATGTTTGGTGGATATTGCGGCTTATGAAAGCTCAATTCTTTTTTTAATATTTAAAAAAGATGCAGGATGATGACGGGCATGCGCTACTTTATGATGTAGTATAAACCATTCCTAATATATGATTTTGCTAAATAGGCCTACACTCAAATTTTACGAGTGTATCTGGTGGCAAATATTAGACACTCGTTGCCACTGTGATTTTGATGAAACTTGGCTTATACACAGATACATGAATTTTCCTAATACGGCTTCAAACATGCGATCTGAACTTCAATTTATAATGAAGTAATTTTTCTCAAATGACAGCTTGATTGAATGTGACAAGATCCTTTTACTTAATACAATTCAATTTAGTGTAGTCTGTAGTTGTTTGCCTAATATTAGAATGCACAGAATTTGAATTTTTATTGACTTTAAATATTGAAAACAACATGCCTTTGGCTTTCCATTTGTGCCATTCAGCTTTTGACCTAGTCACTGATTTGAGTACCACGTCACAAATTTAAGTTCTTCGAGAAAACTCTCGACTTACTTTCTTATTCTTCTAACGTACTGAACTGTAACACCTTTGTCTCAGTTGGAGAAAATATTGCAATTTTTAAACTTAATATTTAGGTATTTATGTTATGATCTTTTATATTAATATTATTCCGTGTTTTTCAGCTTCCATCATATCACCCTGAGGAAAGTTGGCTAATTTATGACTTTTGTGTCTATGAATGCAAGCAGGGCAAAAAGCAATTGACTTCAAGCAAAGGAGTTCGCCCTAACCAGAGGTAGGAGGTTGTTTTTGGACGGGGGCAGGAGGTGTTTTTTTACTTTTACATATTTAAAAAAAATGAAAATATTATATGCACAAGGTTATAATATTTCAGAATAACTCGGAAGTAAATTATCACCATCAGCTTTTCTATCTTGATTGCCTAGACAATTTTAATAAAGCAATCAAACTGATTCTGAATTTTAAAACATCCAGAGGAAGAGGCAATGTGTGCCTATCTGCAGCTCATTTACAGTCTTCAGTGGGCGGGCTGCACGATGTAATGCAGCAAGACGATAGTTCAACTATTACCAGAACAGGTTTAAAAAGTGAAAGACTTGATTTGTTCATTAATTGTATCTGATTGCGCTGGATTAGTATTATTATTGAATGTCTTATTAAGATTTATTTTCAATTGCTCTATAATCTGCATGTTGAAATCCTTCACAATTGAGTTATGCAAGTGACAACGCTATTAATATTTTATGATACTATGTTGTGGATAATTTTATTATTTTGTAATAAAAAGTTTTTCTTACCATGCAGGACTCTGAAATTAATACTGGCTTCTGAGGGTTACAGGGGCTAATCACCACCATGAAAATCACCCATGTGATAAATTGGTAAGACTCATTCATTTTATACTTATTTTCCATCGATATTTTGTCCCTGCAGTTTTTCGCTGCCGAAAATTTTACACTTGACAGCAATTAATCGCAAATTCTATTTTAGTTGCAATTAGACTCAATTTTTTTTATAAATATGTATTATTTTTTCTTTTCTTGTTACTTTATATTTTCAGTACTTAATTGTCCCTCCCCCCTCCCACTATTGAGTGTAATATATAGTAATAGATTAGGTAGGTAAATGCACTGTTGACACCAGGACCAAATGTTTAAAGGACAACAGCCATTCCAACTCATATTTTATTACGATACATTCAAGGTGGCGCACTGAGATGGAGAGATGATGACCAGCTTGTGACAAAATTGACTGTTCCAGAATTTGTATTTTTTTTTATTAAAAAAAAAATTTCTTGGAAGGGTTCTGGGCAGAGAGTTCACATTTTTCTATCCCTTATATTTGTTTTCCCTTTCCATGTTGCTCCCTGTCTTTGTTATGGATTAAGATTGCTCATTTTTTCCTGGTCCTTGCGGGGGTCTTTAGTTGGGAGGCAGACAGTCAAATACAGTACCTTTCTTCTTGAGATGATTTTTTATACTGTAAGTCATCTCTCTGTTATGTACTGTTATAGTTATAGGTTTTGAATATTATTGCATTATGTTAAATGTTTTAGCAGGATCCTTTGCTTGTGTCTCGGTGAGACTTTGAGGTAATGTCAAAATTGGTACATCTTTGAGGTGCTCGTGAAATCTACTGTTCCCTATTTATTGAATCAGTCACCATATCATCATCCTTTTTATAGTGTTGCAAGCGCTATTAAGTCCTGTAAGACAATATAAGCAGATCTAGGTGGTGGTATTTTTTTGGGTCTTTTTTTTTTTTTTGTTCCAGATAAGGAATTTTAAGATTTGATGGTTGTCCATAGACTTTTCAAAATAAAATTTGATTTTGACTATGAGTACGATGCAGTTATAAGTGCTTGATTTCTGAGGACTAATTATAAATGGTGACCACTCTATTGCGTTTTTGTATGCCATGAAAATGTTACAAAGACAATGAAGCGACGTTTTTTGGGAATTCTGCAGTCATTCATTTAACCCTTGAATTTGATGAGCGCCTGTTGCATTTTAGTTCATTCAAGTATTTTAGAGTGACAAACACAACTCGTGCATTATGGGTTTATATGCAGATTTTTGTCTTTAAATTGTCAATAAAAAATAAAATGCTTTTTTTTTTTTGTTTTGTTAGCTGGCAGGTCTGAAGAATTGAATGCTATTGCATACAATTTTGTACTTTTAATCTTTTTTCTTTTTACATTGAGCCATCCTCACTTTATCCGGAGAATCGCCTGCCCCTCGTGAATGAGACAGTGAAGGCTATGGCTAAAACAAAGGTGTCCACAACCCAACTTAGGCAATACATTCAATCAAGCCAAGGATAAAATGTATTGCCTAAAGATGTCGAAGATTTGCAGCGGAGATTGTTCAAGACTGATATTGACGGGACGGACGGTGAGACGGTACAGGAATTACTGAGAGAGATAGAGGAGGAAGGAGGTGTAACAAAGTTCAGTGTGAATGAGGATGGTGGTTTTGAGTATTTGTTTTAAGTAACGGGAAGAATGAGGCGTGATTTGAGTGTTTTTTGTGATGTGTTTGTTATGGATGCAACATACAAAGTAAATCGATATTTGTATCCACTTGTGAATGTTATGTGCATAGATGATGAGGGTCATGGCGGGCGAAAGACTGGAAATCCATGACCAACCTGAAACTGACATTGTACCAGTATGACGTGTGACAAATACACAGGAAGGACGGTATCGAATTGTATCTTCAGTGACAAACAGGATCAATAGCTTGTTTCAAGTTATGGGAGAACATCAGTTTCTGCAAAGAATCTCCCAGTTGGAACAGTTTTTGACTCTTGTCTCTGAAGATAAAGACTTTGACATTGTTGACATGACTGACTTAATACAGACAAATCCCCATTCTAACCCTCTTTCTGACTTTTCAGAGATACCAGACATTGTAAATGCACATACTGACCAGAGACCACAGACATTATAAATACACACTCTGCCCAGACAGAGACCACACAAGTTATGGACACACAGACTGACCAGACAGAGACCACAGACGTTATGGACACACAAACTGACCAGACAGAGAGACCACAGACGTTATGGACACACAGACTGACCAGACAGGGACTCCAGATAACAGAGACGTGCGACCATAAAGATGCCCTTGACATGACAGAGACAGTTAGACTGCGAAATTTTTCAAAGGTTTTCTACACAGGAAATTTCATACAAATTTCCCTTTTAAAAATAATCCCTTTACTCATTGCCCCATTTGTAAAATTTATTTTCATGTAATAAACCCCCAAAAAAAGTAAATTTTTAACGTGGGGGGGGGCGTCACGTTACTGTAGAATGAGCTTAAGTCTCAATGGGATATTAGCTTTGGGAAAACCACGAGTTGGTTTTTTTAAAAAACCTGTTGCTATGCTATCTTGTGTTTGACAACGTTCTCAGTCGCCAAACTTTACTAGCTATCCTTCACAAAAATGCAGGGTTAAATTGTGTGAAGTACTTTTGGGGGCCGGAAGATAGAAAGGGCTTTAGTGCAGGCTACTGTATTGTGTCAGGGCCGGGGAACGGGTGACCAATTCCCTAGTACAGAAAAAGGCAAATCGTTACTATATGTCTTAATAAAAATATAAAACAGAGAAGTCCGAAAATGGGGTTTTTACCCGGCCGGTAAAAGACTAAAACAAAGGGTTTTTCTTATTTGTACACCACTGCAAATAACGCCAGAGGGTTATTTGTACCCCTTACTAAAAATGAATTTTTTTTAATTACTAAGAATAAACATTTTTGGATTTGAAACTGCCCCAAAATACAATGAATTTTGGAAGTCAAAAAGTGAACCTTTTTCTCATCACAATCACATTAATTTTTATTACTATTATTACAATTTTATTTTGACGGAAATTTGGTAATTTTCACTCTTTTCAAAATCCCCAGAATACTCAGTTTACAAGGTAAGCATACGAAATGCACATTTTTTAAATTAAATTTTTATTTTTATAACTAAACATGCTTTGGGGTTGGGGTTTTTTGTTTAATTTTGCATCAGCTGACGCCCCATTTGTCGCTACCCCGAATTACTTGACTTTTTACTTTATTTTGGGAAAAATAAAAATAACAGGGCTTTAAAAACATTTAAAAAACTATTCCCCCCCCCCCCCCCCCCCCCCAAAAACCCCCCCC
>NW_027622587.1:0-12205 GCF_034508935.2 Berghia stephanieae
CCCCGATATATGCACACGTTTTTTATAATCTATCAAATGGGATGACCAAGGCTTTCTAAGTTTTTTTTTTTTAATGAACTCTGGGCCTATACTCTAAATCGAGCAACTTAATTTGTTCAGCTCATCAGCATTACCTTGAAACACTCATTGACATGCCGGTAATTTAATATGAGATAAACTGTGTTTCCATTGCCATCGATTTACACACTGGTTGTAAAAATATTGGATGGGAAAGTAGAAGACGTGTACAGTTATAGAGACATAGGATATAGCAAAAAGCAAACAATTATATATTTTAAAAATTCCGTCACCCAGAAATAGCATGCAGTAATGCGATGCTTGCAGAAATCCGGCGAGCAGGGAACGATGACTTTTTAACTTAATGAACGTGATGAGGAGAGTCAGAGAGGTGGGAGAAACATGAGCAGAAGAAGAAAGAAATAAAGAAGACATCAGAATGGTTCATACAAGGGTGAGTGGGAAACAAAGAAGAAAGGAGAGAGAGAGAGAGAGAGAGGAGAGAGAGAGAGAGAGAGAAAGACAGAGAGAAAGAGAGAGAGTGAGAGAGAGAGAGAGAGAAAAGACAGAGAGAAAGATAGAGAGTGAGAGAGAGAGAGAGAGAGAGAAGGAGAGACAGAGAGAGAGCTCACCATCGTGGTAAATTGAGCTTTATATAACGCAATATCCACTAAATGTGCTCAATGCGCTTTACAAGGGGTCCCTGGTCAACAGCAACATTTAACATGTAGGACGGGACATGACGCCTGTTAGGCGATATTACAATTTTTCGGACAAAGACAACGCTATTAACGGCCAGGTACTCATTTTACACCTGAGTACGGTGAGAGAATGTGAGTAAAGAGCCTTTTCCAAGGATTCAACTATGCGCCGAGAGCGAGGCTCGAACCCAGGACCTTCCGATCTGAAAGCGAGTGTCATACCACTAGACCACATAGCCCCTGCCTTTGCGTGGCAACAAGTTTCTGGAAAAATCTGAGAGAATCTGGGATTTAACTTTTCATTTTATTTTTATTCTTTTATCTCAGTATCTTTTAAAACAAGAATAGTTTGTTTGTTTGTTTGTTTTTAAATCGAAAACAAACAACAACAAAAACAAAACAAAAAACAAACAAACAAATGTAAAACAAAACAAACAAACAAAACAAAACAAACAAATAAAAGCAAAAACAAAACAAAACAAAACAAAAAACGATTAGTAATTAGGAATTCGACGATTAGATCAGGTCCAGTGTTTCACGAGTCAACGTGTCATCTGATTGGAGAATTCGACAAATCATAGCACCCTTCCGACCAATAAAAAGAACGCCGTTCTATAGACCAATCAGGTGTCTCAGTGTCAACCATGATAGCTCTTAACCCTTTATAACCCGTGCGCGCTTGTCCTTTCGAGCATTCTACCCTAACTGATATCAAGTAAAATGTCTGGAACGTGGCAAAGGAGGAAAAGGATTGGAAAGGGTGGCGCCAAGCGTCATCGTAAAGTCCTTCGTGACAACATCCAGGGTATCACCAAGCCCGCCATCCGTCGTCTCGCTCGTAGAGGTGGTGTGAAACGTATCTCCGGACTCATCTACGAAGAGACCAGAGGCGTACTCAAAGTTTTCCTTGAGAACGTGATCAGAGATGCTGTCACCTACACTGAGCATGCCAAGAGGAAGACCGTCACTGCTATGGACGTTGTCTACGCCTTGAAACGCCAGGGACGTACTCTGTACGGATTCGGTGGATAGATCTCTCCTCATCTAGCCCTGCACCCCATCCACCCAAACGGCCCTTTTCAGGCCACCCTCACAATTTCCCGGTTGACTACCGACTGATTACAAACGCATCACAATCTTATCTTTCTTCAATATGACACGTGTTTTGAAGCAATTCTGTACTGAATGGATATTTTGATTTACGGAACAAATACTTTAATCTGAGCAGTAGGTAAATCGGGTGATTTCGCCGTTTTTTTCACTCCTGGTCTGCCGTGAGAGGCTAATTTGCCAATTGGGCAACACAACCACTGACAATAAGTTTACCTGGTCAATTTAATTATATTTTCATGAAGTGTTTACGTAGGGCTATGTTGTATTTTATTCACAAGAGTCCTTTTAAAACTGCCACTGTTGTCGGGTAACTTCGCCGCGAGATGTTGTACTTAGTTTTTCTCGCTACAAGGCAATATAAGGAACAATTTCCATTTCCATTTAACACATATTATCGGCACTTGTATCGAGTGCGATGATGTATGTATAGGGCCTTCGCGGGGACACATTACAATGCCGTCACAAGATCATAATCATAATAGGCCTGCTGCCCATCCATACCCGAGACGACTGGTTTCTGGTTTTTATACCCACTTAACATATTTATTATTTACTTTTCTTTAACTTAGATTTCAGTGCTAACGCACAGCTTCTATTACACACAAAAAAATCGTCTTTGGAATAATTATTGTATGATTGTGATGATAGTGATGTGCGGCGAATTTACCCGAAACTATAGACTTTTGAAAAAAAAAATGTATTAACATCTTAGAAATATTTTTCTGATGATAATATACACTGAAATGAAAATAAAATGGACGTGGAAACCACATTGATTTTGTGACCAGACCTTCACATTCGAATTGCACAATGTTAGTGAAGGATGCCGTTGCAGTCAAAGATCAAAGAGTCAAGGGTGTTACAGCATGTCTCGCCATACTTTTCATGCATTGCTATTGCCTTGGGATCCCTTGTAAAGCGCTTTGAGCACGCTTAGCGGGTATTGCGCTATATAAAAGCTTGCTGTAACGTGACACGAAAACTAACTCGTCGTCTCTACCTATTCATTCTAAAACGAAGCCACGCATAAGTCTGTACACAAAGAATTTCGTAAAGTAGGAAATGAAAAAAGCAATACAGGGGGTGATGCGTTGAAAACCGGTATCAAACGGAATAAGTGTGGGGCCCTGAAAAGGGCCGGTGTGAAGGGAGGGGCATCGAGCAATTTACTTGCTGGTGGTGTATTTGGTGACAGCCTTGGTGCCTTCACTGACAGCGTGCTTGGCAAGTTCACCGGGAGCAAGAGACGGACAGCGGTCTGGATCTCTCGGAGGTGATGGTGCTCCTCTTGTTGTAGTGAGCCAGGCGGCTGGCTTCGGCGGAGATGCGCTCGAAGATGTCATTCACAAAAGAGTTCATGATTGACATGGCCTTAGAAGAGATACCAGTGTCGGGGTGGACCTGTTTCAACACCTTGTAGATGTAGATGCTGTAACTTTCCTTCCTCCTGCGCTTCCTCTTCTTGTCGCCGGTGCGAACGGCCTTTGCCTTGCCGGCTTTTTTGGCGCCTTTGGCAGAAACTCCTCCTTTGGGTGGCATTTTTTCCGATTTGATTTTCTAGTGAAACTAGTAGAAGAATGAACGGCGCGAAAACCATTTATATGAAAAATACCGGATGAAAAGCGAAGGGACGAGCCAATCGGAGAGAAGTATGCATTTTCTCAACGGTTGATTGGTCGAGCGGTTTGGCAAATTCATCTCTGCCCGATTTCGTATAAATAGTCATTCGGCGCGTTTCACGAGTCACTGTATTTTTTTAAAGTACACCCAACCACTTACAATAAACAATCAGTCTGGCCGTGGCAAAGGTGGAAAAGTTAAGGGCAAGTCCAAGTCCCGCTCTTCTCGCGCTGGACTCCAGTTCCCAGTTGGCAGAATTCACAGACTCTTGAGAAAGGCAACTACGCCGAGCGCGTTGGTGCTGGTGCCCCAGTCTACTTGGCAGCTGTTCTTGAGTACCTCGCTGCTGAAGTTCTCGAGTTGGCAGGCAATGCTGCCCGTGACAACAAGAAGACCAGGATCATCCCCCGTCATCTCCAGCTCGCCATCCGCAATGACGAGGAGTTGAACAAGCTTCTGTCCGGAGTCACCATTGCTCAGGGTGGTGTTCTGCCAAACATCCAAGCCGTCCTCTTGCCCAAGAAGACCGGCAAAGCACCAGGAAAGAACTAAGCTCACCTCCAGCAGCCAGTCTTTCTGCTCCCAACACAACTGTCCTTTTCAGGACAACCACCACTCTTCCCCATTGGCTCCCAACGTAACATCGCATTTGCACTTTCTGGCACTCTCGAGTGCTTTTAGTTTTATGATTGTGTATGTGGCATGCTTTTCCTTCCAGATACCTACCAGGTTTTTTTAGAATGGCTATTAACACTGCTCTGTATATTCCAATTCTAACTGTAAGTACCGGTTAGACCGTTTGAAGTTAGGGAGATAGGACGGCTTATGAGTACGTTGACATACATTACGGTTGACTGACGTGTCTTAATTTCTAGACGAAATAATACCTCAATTGAAGTCTCGGTTATACTATGCTACCCTTTATCTTTCCGCATTGGCACTGTCCTTGTCAACACAGGTGTGGTGTTCTGAACTTCTGAATCGCCTGCGAGTGACCAAATTTTTTTGTTGGCTTTTTTTTTTCTTCTTTTTGTAGCCTAGAATATCGGTTTAAGGCGACGGTTGTGTTGAATCGTGTCGGTACTCTCACCTTATGCTGAGCATCTATCACAGAGATGGGCCGCCCACAACTAAATTGGCATTGAAGGCTAGTTTCTGTTGGAATGGGACACCAACTTGTCTGCAGGGGAGTGTCATACCACTTAGACCACGAGTACAGATTTTGTGTGCGTACAGTCGCGTCTCTCCAATCCGAACACCTCCGTTCCGAGCATTTTGTCCGGATTACAGAGACATCCGGATTGTGGAATCAGTCCCTAAAGAGTACAAATAGAGAGAAAAAAAAATCCGTGCCTGCCAACTGGTCCGGATAATGGAGACATCCGGATTGTGGAGTTCCGGATTAGAGAGACGCGACTGTGGGTGTGTATATGAATATTCCATCTTAACATCGGATGCATGCCTACACTCAATTTCAAATTTCAGGAACATGTTATGGATACATTGGCAATAGTAAGGTCTTAGCAGACGACAAAACGTCTGACGCAAAGAGAGTATTAGGGTTTATGGTTGCAATGGCACTAGAGGTAACACAATGATGATGATGAGGTGGTGGTGATGGTGGTGGTGGTGGTGGTGGCTGTAGTAGTGATGGTCGTGGTAGCAGTTGTGGTAAGGATGGTGATGTAATGGTAGTGGTTGTAGTCCTAGGGATTATGAGGTGGCGGCAGTGGTTGTAGTAATGGTGGTAGGGATGATGATGATGATGATGATGACGATGATGATGATGATGATGATGAGATGATGATGATGATGATGATGATGATGATGATGAGTGATGTGTGTGGTGGTGTGGTGGTGGTGGTTGTGTCTTGGTTGTAGTAACGGTGGTAGGGATGATGCTCTGACGGCAGTTGTAGTAGTAGGCTAGTCGTCGTAGGTATGCCTGGCCTTATCTTGTGGTTTCTTAAATGGAGAACATCAAGCTATCCAAAAAGGGGAGGCCTTCCAAAAGCTCCTCGTGCTAAGGGAAACAACCCAGATATTCCCTCAACTAACCCTAAGAGAAAAAAAAACAAAAAAAAATAGTACCTTCAACTAACCCTAATAGCAAATACAAACACCCCAGCACCTTTACTAAGACTTATGACTAACCCTAAGAGAAAAAAAAAAAACACCTAGTACCTTCAACTAACCCTAATAGCAAATACAAACACCCCAGCAACTTTACTAAGACTCATGACTAACCCTAATGGCGGATGAAAATCAAAGCAATGGTCGGATTTAGGAAAGTACACTCGCCAATACAGGTTGGCAAACGCCGCTCAATTACCCACAAATTGAATAAATAAAGGCATGACAAAAGATCCAACCCACCCATAAAAAGCAAAAGCAACTATTCCATTATTCCATTCCCCATTCCCAACATCCAACATCGTCACCTTTCCGTTTCAGTTCAACTACCTATCCCCCCGGCCAGGGCAGCCCAAAAATGCTGGGTTGCACGGAAGGAGCTGACAAATAGATTGGACTAAAAAGACCTTTTTTTTTTTTTTTTCGATTGAGAGCGCGGACTGCGGAAATAAAAAGTCCGCAGTGGAAGAATACTTTCGCGTTTTTCCTTTTTTTTTTTCGCTTCAGAGCGCGGACTGCAGAAATAAAAAGTCAGCAGTGGGAGAATACTTTCGCATTTTTTCTTCTTTTTTTTTTTTCGATTCAGAGCGCGGACTGCAGAAATAAAAAGTCCGCAGTGAGAGAATACTTTCGCATTTTTTCTTCTTTTTTTTTTTTCGATTCAGAGCGCGGACTGCAGAAATAAAAAGTCCGCAGTGGGAGAATACTTTCGCATTTTTCCTTTTTTTTTTGTCGATTGAGAGCGCGGACTGCAGAAATAAAAAGTCCGCAGTGGGAGAATACTTTCGCATTTTTCCTTTTTTTTTTTCGCTTCAGAGCGCGGACTGCAGAAATAAAAAGTCCGCAGTGGGAGAATACTTTCGCATTTTTCCTTTTTTTTTTTCGATTGAGAGCGCGGACTGCAGAAATAAAAAGTCCGCAGTGGGAGAATACTTTCGCATTTTTCCTTTTTTTTTTGTCGATTCAGAGCGCGGACTGCAGAAATAAAAAGTCCGCAGTGGGAGAATACTTTCGCATTTTTCCTTTTTTTTTTTTCGCTTCAGAGCGCGGACTGCAGAAATAAAAAGTCCGCAGTGGGAGAATACTTTCGCATATTTTCTAATTCTTTTCCAATTCGAGCTGAAGCTTTGCAAACCCAATAAACAGCACTACTGCTTTGCGCTCAGACAAACCAAAGAATAGATACACATGCGAGTAAACAAATAAATCAATCAATAATTGAATGAATGAATGAATGAATGAATGAATGAATTTGAATTGCTATACCTAATCTCACGACCACCAGCTCATTCTGATAAATCTGAATCTTTTCATTCAAATATTTGTTTATTTATTTATTTATTTATTTATTTATTTATTTATTTATTTATTTATTCAAATTTATTACCAAATAACCAAGGGATTACCTCCTAAAGTAAATGCTAACAACTTGCCTTTCCAAAGTGATCGGGTAACAAAATAAACCGGTAAGCCGATTGGCCCGGGCTCTCGGTAATTGACCAATCAGAACGCTGAGATAACAGGTATATAAGACGAACGGGCCCTCTATTACGAATCAGTCACTTTCGAGTAACGAAAATCTAAAATGGCACGTACCAAACAAACCGCACGTAAATCCACCGGAGGAAAGGCTCCTCGTAAGCAGCTGGCCACCAAGGCTGCCAGGAAGTCTGCCCCAGCCACCGGCGGTGTCAAGAAACCCCACAGATACAGGCCTGGAACTGTTGCCTTGAGAGAGATCAGACGTTACCAGAAGAGCACTGAGCTCCTCATTCCGCAAACTCCCCTTCCAGCGTTTGGTGAGAGAAATTGCCCAGGACTTCAAGACTGACCTGCGCTTCCAGAGCTCTGCCGTTATGGCCCTGCAGGAAGCCAGTGAAGCTTACTTGGTTGGTCTGTTTGAGGATACCAATCTGTGTGCCATCCACGCCAAGCGAGTCACCATCATGCCCAAGGACATCCAGCTCGCTCGCAGAATCCGTGGAGAGAGGGCTTAAATCTCTTTTCCCCTTCCTCCTTCCCCAAACCGGTCCTTTCAGGACCACTACACATTATCTCGATTGACTGACTCTCTGTTTACGCACTCCCTCATCCCCTACCCTCTTCAGATGTACTTTAATTTTTAAATGTGATAATCACGAGTTACGACTGGAAACTTTTCCACATGGTCACGCAACTTGAGAATTCCTTTTAGCATTTGTGTAGTGCTCAAAGCGCTTACAAGAGGACCCTTTGCTTGTGAAGCTAGTGCTCTACCAACTGATCCCCGATATATGCACACGTTTTGTTTATAATCTATCAAATGGGATGACCAAGGCTTTCTAGAGTTTTTTTTTTTTTTAATGAACTCTGGGCCTATACTCTAAATCGAGCAACTTAATTTGTTCAGCTCATCAGCATTACCTTGAAACACTCATTGACATGCCGGTAATTTAATATGAGATAAACTGTGTTTCCATTGCCATCGATTTACACACTGGTTGTAAAAATATTGGATGGGAAAGTAGAAGACGTGTACAGTTATAGAGACATAGGATATAGCAAAAAGGCAAACAATTATATATTTTAAAAATTCCGTCACCCAGAAATAGCATGCAGTAATGCGATGCTTGCAGAAATCCGGCGAGCAGGAAGCGATGACTTTTTAACTTAATGAACGTGATGAGGAGAGTCAGAGAGGTGGGAGAAACATGAGCAGAAGAAGAAAGAAATAAAGAAGACATCAGAATGGTTCATACAAGGGTGAGTGGGAAACAAAGAAGAAAGAGAGAGAGAGAGAGAGAGAGAGAGAGAGAGAGAGAGAGAGAGAGAGAAAGACAGAGAGAAAGAGAGAGAGTGAGAGAGAGAGAGAGAGAGAGAAAGACAGAGAGAAAGATAGAGAGTGAGAGAGAGAGAGAGAGAGAAGGAGAGACAGAGAGAGAGCTCACCATCGTGGTAAATTGAGCTTTATATAACGCAATATCCACTAAATGTGCTCAATGCGCTTTACAAGGGGTCCCTGGTCAACAGCAACATTTAACATGTAGGACGGGACATGACGCCTGTTAGGCGATATTACAATTTTTCGGACAAAGACAACGCTATTAACGGCCAGGTACTCATTTTACACCTGAGTACGGTGAGAGAATGTGAGTAAAGAGCCTTTTCCAAGGATTCAACTATGCGCCGAGAGCGAGGCTCGAACCCAGGACCTTCCGATCTGAAAGCGAGTGTCATACCACTAGACCACATAGCCCCTGCCTTTGCGTGGCAACAAGTTTCTGGAAAAATCTTGAGAGAATCTGGGATTTAACTTTTCATTTTATTTTTATTCTTTTATCTCAGTATCTTTTAAAACAAGAATAGTTTGTTTGTTTGTTTGTTTTTAAATCGAAAACAAACAACAACAAAAACAAAACAAAAAACAAACAAACAAATGTAAAACAAAACAAACAAACAAAACAAAACAAACAAATAAAAGCAAAAACAAAACAAAACAAAACAAAAAACGATTAGTAATTAGGAATTCGACGATTAGATCAGGTCCAGTGTTTCACGAGTCAACGTGTCATCTGATTGGAGAATTCGACAAATCATAGCACCCTTCCGACCAATAAAAAGAACGCCGTTCTATAGACCAATCAGGTGTCTCAGTGTCAACCATGATAGCTCTTAACCCTTTATAACCCGTGCGCGCTTGTCTTTCGAGCATTCTACCTAGGGTAGAGTCGGGGAAATTCGCCGTCGAAGAACCTTGGAACCAGGTAGTAAAAAAGGGAAAGAAACACATAACACAACACTCCAACACACAAAAAAACAACACACCAAATACACCACTACTCACAAGCTACACCACTAAACCACAGACACCAAACGTAAACCCTCATCAAGACAACACTCCAAAAGATACCAACACAACAAAAACTGCACCAATGAAACAACTAGAACAGGAACCACACAACTCCCCATACACACCAAGACGAACATCATCCATGACAAATCTACACCAACACACCACACCAACACCAGTAATAATCCCTTTAGAAAGGGCAACATCACCCCCACCCCCATCCACACCCCCCAACCCCAATAACAAACCCAAAAACTCTCCCCCAAAAAATACAACCACACCATCGCCCTTCAAAGCACACACTTCACTCACACGATCACCACCTGGGGCTTGCCCAAGAGCACGAAAAAATCACAGAACACACTACCCAATATCTACACAAACACATGCATACACACCTCACCAAAGAAGCTCTTCCCTCAAGAGGAAGACTCCACCCATCCAAAACATCGAGAGGGAAAGGTCACTACCCAGACCACCACGACACATGGGAGACAAACACCCCAATACTTAAACAAAACAATACACATACTAAGCCCAGACATGCAGCCTACAGTCCACACATATATACCTAGATACAAACGCAACTCTAGATACAACAAACACACCACCTCTAGAGAACAAGCAAAATCATACACTAAAAACAAACCATACAAAATAAAAACACCCTACAAAGAGGATGACCCCCCACCATTGACAATCATAACACTCAACATCAGAGGCATGAGACAGAAAATACAAGACATTAAAAATCTAATAAGGAAACAAAGACCAGACTTCTTACTGTTACAAGAAACGAACATACACGACAAATTCACACAAGAACGAACACTTCTCGAACTCAAACCAGAAGTTAAAAATATATTTTGGACAATCGACAAGAAAAAAAGAAACTGTAGAGGAGTAGCCATAATAAAAATCTCCGACAATTGGACTGTTACCCAACACGACCATGACAACACAGGACGAATAGGGAAAATAGACGTGACTCAAGACGGCTACAAATTCCAAATTTACAACATCTACGGACCTGCCTCAAGAACAGACGAAAAAAAGACAACGTTTTTAGACTTAGAGAAAAGAATGGAAATAAACCCATCAACACCCATCATCCTAGCAGGGGATTTCAATAACACACTACACCCCCGCGACACAACTCACCATAGAACACAACAAACAGTCATAGACAAACAAATACTACAACGAATTTTAGAAAAACACAATCTAACAGATACATACAGAGAAACATTCCCACTCGGAAAAGAAACCACCTTTAAATCATTCGCAAACACAGGATCCAGACTCGACAAAATATACATATCCAAAACAACCCCAATAACAGAAATTAAACACCTAGAGAACACACTAGACTACACTGACCACAAAGCTGTCTACGCCCAGTACGGCACCCAAATTACAAGACCCAAACAAAAAAGTGCCTACTGGAAATTCAACAACAGTCTCCTGCAGGACCATTATTACATACAATACATGACCGACATCATATTAGACTATACGGACAACATACCAAATGACAACATCCGAGAATGGTGGGACACCCTCAAACAGACCATACAAACGCTAACACAAATGATAGGGAGAAAAGTACAAGACAAAACCAACAGAAAGGAAACAAAGTACAAAACAATCATCAACATAGACAGGGCGCGTGACAACAAAACAGAAATACAAACACAACCACATGTTACTAAAGCAATAGAAAAACTGAAAGAAATTGAACAAAGAAAATTCAGAGGCCACAAAGTAAGAAGCACATACAAAACACGCAACGACTACACTGATTTAAACGACACAATAGCACGAATAGAAAACGAACTACACAATAGACGACATATAGACAAAATCAGAACAACAGATGGGCAAATAACAAAAAACGAGACAGAAATCCTTGAGACCTTCTACAATTTTTACAAACAACTATACACAAGTGGCGAAATATCAACAGATATACAAGACCACTACACCGATTATACAAAGAAGTTGACAGACGAACAGAAAGAACAATTAGATACAGAGATCACAATAGAAGACCTACAACACAGCCTAGAGAACATGAACACAAACAAATCCCCAGGCCCCGATGGACTAACAGTAGAATTCTACAAAAGTTTCTTCCCTCTCCTTAAAAAACCCCTCCTAGAACTGACTAAAGAAATACACAAAGAAGGACAATTAACGAACAGCCAAAAGATATCATACATAACCCTCATACCCAAAGAAAGCAACACAACAGACGTCAAACAATACAGACCCATATCCCTCCTAAACACCGACTACAAAATTATAGCGAAAACTTTAAGCAACAAAATCAAAATTCACCTACCCCAACTGATAGACAAAGAACAAACATGTAGCATAAAAAACAGAACAATAGAACAACACACAAACTTCATCAGAGACCTTATAGGATACGTAAAACAGACACACACACACGCATACATTTTGTCCATCGATCAAGAGAAAGCTTTCGATAGATTAGAACACAGTTTCTTACACAAAATATTAGAACACAACAACATAGGCCCTTATTACAGAAGATGGATAAAAATACTAGGGTACAGAAATCCTTAGACCTTCTACAATTGTTATACAAACAAATATACACAAGTTGGCGAAATATCAACAGATATACAAGGACACAGCCGCTCAACGATTTACAAAGAAGACTGACAGAGAACAGAAAGAACAATTATTACAGAGATACAATAGAGAATACAACACAGCCTAGAAGAGAGAACATGAAACACAAACAAATTCCAGGACCCGATGG
>NW_027622588.1:0-12198 GCF_034508935.2 Berghia stephanieae
ATTTTTTGAACCCAAAAAAAAAAGGTTTTTTAAAATTTTCGAGAAAACCCCTTTAAATATTGATCGTTTAAAAAATGACCCTCACCTTGGCAAAAACTCTCAACTTGGACCTCCCGGGCTCCCATGTTTAAGAGTTTTTATCCAAGATAAAGATTTAAATCGATCGAATTTAAACCCGAGTTTTTGGGAAAAAATTTTTAAAATACCTTTTTTTTCCGATTGCGACAGAAACTGGTTTAGTTTTGGGGAGGGTTTGAGAGTTTGGGAGGATGAGGAGGGGGGGGGGGGGGGGGCGGGGGTGGGGTTTTATATCATTTCGGGGTGGACTTGATTCTAGGGATTAATTGCTGTTCTTTTCAACCGGGGAATGCGGAGTCGGGAGTCTTTTTACATCCGTTGTTTTTAAAGTCTATTTGCAACCGACTAAGCTGGAAGTTTAAAAAATAAGTTTGCTTTCTAGACGTTAAAACTTTTTATTTTCGCCTAAACGTCTAGGATTTGTTCCAAAAAAAGGGAAATTTTTAGCATTTAAACTCTTTTAAATTTAACTATACTTTTTTTTGCAATATATTTATCGATAAATGAATGCAAATGAAAAATATATGAAAAAGGGATAAAATGATAAAGAGAAAAATCATAACTGAATAAATATATAAGAAATTTACTTTATTTTCACTTCAGTTAAAAAGGAATATCTCGAGAAAAGACCGAATAACCCGGGCGTTACCTTATCCTTATCCACTCGGCCCCATCTTTCCCCCCCCTTTTTACACAATGAAAGTTAGTGTCTTTGGTTTCATCCCTTTCATTTTTTTTCCCCTATTCTTATAAAAAAAAATTAAAATTTTCCATTTAAAAAATCACCCATCGCCTAAAACTGGGGGAACATTTTTGTTGGGAAAAACAAATTCTCCCCCATTTTTTTTTTGTCAATGATAAACTATAGATATATATTTATCCTTGCTCTCGAAAAGATATATTAAAGCGTAACTAAAGTTCTGTTCGCTATTTTGAATTTTCATTTCTAAAAGATCTTGACTGAAATACCCTTTCAGGCGGGGGGGACGAATATCAATTTTTTAAAAACCCTTTTAACGACAACGTGGTTTTTGGAATTTGAAATTTTTCATATTGTCTTTTTATAGCAAATGTAAAAAAAAAAAACACAAAAACATCAAATAACAGAACTAACAGCCAGCATTCACTTCAGATTAATTTTAAAACCAGCACATCCTGTAAATATAAAATTTTTGGGCCTAGATGTCATCACGATGAAAGAAAATTTTGGGGTTTTTTATGAGAGAAAAGGACAAAGAGAGAGAGAGAAGAGAGAGAAAGAAAAAGGAAAAAGAGAGAAAGAAAGATAAATAATAGAGAGAGGGGGGGAGTTTCTTTGGGTCAGTTGTGTAAGAAACTTATAGTTATGAAAACACAAGAAGAGGAAGAGAGAAAGAAAGGGGAGAGAAAAGGAGGAAGAGAGGATTTTTTAAGAAAAAGAAAGAGAGGGAAGCACCAACAATACTGAACAAGTCGTAGGGGACTGAACATACTGTAAACCATGGTCTTTCCCCCGACCCGAGTGGCCTTTAGCAAGTCACCTTTTCCAAACTTTTTGCGCGCTGATTGCGGCTTGACTATGGATTATTTTTGCTTTATTTGAAATAGACCCTAAAGACAAATTTCACTTTGGGGAAAGAACAGAGGATCTTTTTTTATTTCCTTATATATAAAAATATATATAATATATATTTTATATATAAAATATATTAAATATATAATATACAACATACATAAATATTTAAATATATAATATAATATATATATATATTAGAAAAGAAGAAAAGGAAGACAGAAGAGAGGAGAAAAGAAGATAGGAGAGAAAAAAGAAAAGGGGATAAGAGAGAGAAAAGGAGAGAGAGAAGAGAAGAGAAAGAGGGAGGGGGAAAAAAGAGAGATTAAGAGAGAGAAAGGAGGGAAGAACAAGAAAAAAAAAAGGCACACTGGGGTTGGGGCGATCAGCGACGTCACTAAAGGATTTGTAGCCTTTCGATTATCAAACTTCGCGTTTTTAAAAAGTAGGGGTATTATGCAGGCTGTCCAAATACTTAAACACGTTTTATGGGGGAGGGGGGGGGGTGGAAAATCGCATGCGATACACAATATAATCTAGGCACATTGGCGTCTTCTTGGGATTCATGCTATTTTTGGTTTTCTTTTCGTAACTTTTAAAAAGCTTAAAGTTTAAAAAATGAAAAACGTTTAATTTACGTGTTTAAATCATTTTGCAATTTATCATTGCGCCAAAATAATCAAAAAATTTAAAGGATTTACAAGTCGAATTTTGAAAAATATTCGGACAAGAAAAAAAACTGAAATATTTGAGACCTGTGGGGCCCAGACTATAAAAATGCAAATCGAAATTTACCAAAATCACCCATTTAAATTTAAATTTGACCAAATTTTAATGGAAAACAAGTTGAAAAAAAATCAACCTACATTTGTTTAATAAAACACTGCATTTACAATGTCGAAAATTTGGGACAACTCAAATGTTGTGTCATCATTCAAATTTTGTTTAGACTTTGCGAACTTTTTCCCCCTTGACCGATTTGGGTTTTCTAATGTCGTAATAGGATTTTTTTTTCCCAAGCTTTTTGAATGACTATTTAATTTTTTAACTCGCTTTTTTAAAAATTTTTTACACTTTTATTGACCATGTTTGAACTCAAGACCAAATGCTGTATCCATTTGATTTGAGCCAACTCATTGGGGGCCTAAAAACAAATGAGTTTCTGCTTTTTGAAAACATTTTTTAACATTTTTTTATAGAAAAAATGACGTCACTTTAATCGTTATTGTTTTTTTTTTGGGGGTTTTTTTTTTTTTTTTTTTCATCCGCGTTTATGATATTTCCACTAAACGATTAGCCAGACATAAACGTTTAAAGGTTTAAAATTTTTTTGTGTGTTGGCCCCTTATTTTTTCCCCATGGCAAGTTGTGAGCTTCTTTTCCAAGCGCCAGTATCTTAAATAAAAATATTCCAACCTCTACCCGATTGGCATGTTTTTCAACAAGACGACAAATTCATTCACTACACACATCACTGCTAAAAAAAAGACGCAAGTTTGGAAACGTTCAATATTGGATTTTAACAACCTTGGATTTAAAGGGGATCGTTTCTAACCAAAAGAAATTTTTTTTTAAAAATTGGCAAGTAAAACTTATGGTGTTGCTTTGCTGCTTAAATTTGTAAAGTTTTTACGGATTCTGCTTTGTACGAATAGCGCCCTAATTTTCCCCATTTTTTTTCTCTCGCCCCATTTTTTTTTTGTGTGCCGGCAATTTAAAACCCGCAGAAAACTCCACATTTTGATAGATAATAAATCACCACCAGCATGAAATGTTTATCGAGGCAAAAATTTTTTATAATTTGTTTACAATGGATTATTGAATGAATTTTTTTGGGGTTTGGGGCGGGGGAAAATATCTCGGGGAAAATGTTTGAGAATGAAAACCAGCAGACGTTTTGTAAGTAAATTATTCGCTTCAACCCCACTCTGCTTATTCTGAAAAAAAAAAAAGTCATAAAGTTTTTGGGCCCAAAAAATCGTCTTTTAATATGACGATGAAAAAACTCTCACTTGGCAAAAATCTTCAAACCTGATACTTCACAGAGTCCCCCGGGGTGAGGAATTGTTAAATTCTTTTTTAATCAACGATTTTTGAAGGCGCGTTTTCGTCAAAATTTCATGAGTTTTTTTTGTGGGTGTATCTGACTTAATAATTAAATTAGTTGATTGAACATGTGATTTGTTTTAAAATTTTTTTTTTTTTGGGGGGGGGGGGGGTTTGGGACATAAAATGGCACCCGGGCTGCGACGTAAATACAAAAGTTCAAGCCCGGGCCTAGTTTTTAATTTTATTTTCATTTTATAAAACAAGACATGTTTTTAAAAATCACATTAAGTAGGTACCCTTGTTCCACGTGAATTAAAATCCCATATATAAGAGAGCTACATTCTATTCGAAAGTATACAACAAAAAGCAAGCATTAAATAAATAGCCAAAACCAGGCAAACACTTTTTAAATAGTAAAAGATATCATCATTTGTTTTCTTTTTTTTATTATCACACTCAGTGTCTAGTCTGTTTGCAGACTTACAACCAGGGTTTTTCCAACCGGGCTGTTTTTTTTTACTTTTAAAAATGAAGATTCAAAAAATCTTACTTGAAAAACCGTTAAAATTTTGCTGATCCAAAGTCCTTCTATTTCTTTCCTCAAATGTCATTTTTTGTAGAAGCAGCATCATTTTTATGCACCCATGTTAAACATTAAACTCAATCTCTGCCCTTAACAGCAGTTTAAAACCAAGGTTTTAAAAATTTTTTTCTCTTCATCCCAAAACCCTTTTTTGCAAGAGCTAAAAGACCCAATTTTTTATGTCAACTACCAATTTCATTTTAATTAAAAACAAATCTGAAAAAAGTTACATATGAAAAGGAATTTGTCACTTTTTCGAAAGCATCAAACCCAAAATCCTTTTGAATGGGGCAAAAACTTTTAAGCAACTAAAGTATCTCTACACTGTACTATGCCCGCAAAACTGAAAATTTATACCCCGAATGCTTTAAAAATAAAGAAAATGTTGCAAAAAAATGTATTACAAACCCTAGAGTTGGGCATTAATTAAATTTTCTAAAATCCCTTTAATCATGGGGAATTAATATAACCGAAAATACAGACTTTACATCTCAAAGACGGTCAATCGGACCTACTTCGTTTGAACGTAAAAACCCCTTTGGGCCCTCAGTAATGCGTACCTTTTTTTTTATAATGATTTCAATAGAATAATATACATATTTATTAAAGAATTGATTTGCCCTTTCAATCGAAAAACTTTGAAAAAAATGAACACCCTTACTTTTGAAAACTGACATATTTTTAAGGTAGGAATCCCCCTTTATCACATAAAAAAATATATGATACAGTAAAAGATGAAACATCAAGTTATTTGTTTTTAATATTTACCGTTTGAAAACAAATCGATATGTAAAATAAAAGGTGATTTTATGAAATCACAAAATTTAAAAAATTTTTTTACGATCCCCTGGGGATTTTAAAGTTTATTGCTTTTTTTGAAATTACATTTTTCCTCGAGTTTTTTTTTCACGGGCCTTCTCATATACGTGTTATCCACAAAAGAATGCAAAAAAAATAAATCATCCTTTTTGCGCGATTATCGAAATAACGGGTTTGAAAACTTGTTATCTCGAGATTAAGAGACTAAAGGGTCGACATACCATGCTTTTTTGGTTTTTCTTTTCATAACCAAAAAAAGACCACGATGCTGAGTACATCCTTGTTTTTTGCATATGAAACGGACAAAAGCAAATTCCGTTAGGTATATGAAGGGTCTAAATAAAGATAGATTGCTAGCTAGGCAAAAATAAAAATTTTAGCGACCCTTTGACTCTTTAGTTTTGTTTTAAGGAAAGATTTAAAAAATATCTTCCATCAAACACATGACCCTAAAAAGTCAAAGGACAATAGTGTGGAATTTTTACGGGCTTTTTGGTTACTTCACCCCCGGAGAAAAAATATTTCCGCGGATTCATCGGATTCGAATCAAAGACCTTCCAAAGCACAAGATTAATTTTACCATTTTTTGAATCGTTGGATTCCCCAAAATCAACTATTGTTTTTAAAAGGGTTGGCTCTGTTTAGAGCTGGCAAAAGAAAAAGGCGAAAGGATTGAACTGATCACCATACCTACTACAAAAAACGTTGGGCCAGAATGTTTTCTTAGAAAAGGGAACCATTTGTTTTTTTCGGGTAATAATAAAAAAAAAAGTAAATATGTTTTAATTATTCCCCAATTTTTTTAAATCAGGATACGAAAAAATCAAACTAAAAGCGAGGGAGGAATTTGTGGAGACTCTAAAAAAGGGCATCAAGGGCAAACATGTGCTTCTAGAAAAATTCCAACAATTTTCAAATTTACCATGTCCCAATTTAGGGGGGGGGCTTTCATTGGTGGAGATAAAAAAAAATCGAAAAGATGCACAGAAACATTTCCAAAAAAGCAAAAAGAAAGATACAAAAAAAATCACCCCAAAAAAAGCAGCCTCGACTGGGGGCGAACTTCAGACTTTCCCGGTTTTTTCTCACTTCTTTTCTTGAACACAGTTCTTCTAGTCACTTTTTTTTTAACAAAGATAAGAAGAGATGAAGACTAAAACCAATTTTAACGTGCTTATTCTCAACCAAACGTTTTGAAACGAATCAACCCGAAGCAATTTTCAAAATTGGGGTAATTTTTATATTTTCCCTGAAAAATTTTTATTAACAGGCCAGAGAAAAAAAACGAGAAAAAATGACCATCCCAAAATACAGCCCGCCTCGAGGCCCTCTTTTCCCGCTCCCCCATTTGTGACATGTTGTTTTCACAATCAAAGAGCGATTTTAAAGCATTCTACTTATAACTTTTTTTTAGACTTCCGAAAAAAACAAAATTTTCAAAGAATCAAATCTAAATTTTAAATTTTGCCAAAAAAAAGGAACGAAAAGGGCGTCACTGAATTGTCTTTTAACGAGCCATATTAGAAAGTTTCTCGGGGAAGTTCTCATAAATTGCATCAATCAGTTATAAACGTTTTTTGGTCACACATAGTTTCGTGGTATGTTACATCCACTGGCGGATGAGTATAATTTAAACTAAACGCAGCACAAAAAAAGTATGCTTTTATTTTTTTGGGTTTATCTGAAATTTATCTATACAGTATGGGTGTATGGTTTTTTGAGAAGTGTAAATATGGTCTTGATAATTTTTTTTAAAACACCTAAACAAATCCCAATTGTCTTATTCCCCTTAATTACTTCATTTGGAAAAGGCCACATATATACAACCACATATACAAACACACAGAGTTTTCCTATAAAGTTTCGGCATTAAGACTACTAATTGTATTGTAATATATCTTGTTTATTTGATAAAAGGGCCCAAAACCAACGTCGTTTTTTTGAGTTTTTCCTTTTATATGAGTCCAAATTTTACTCCCCTTTTACGTTTCTCCGTTTTTCTGGGCCCATTTTTTGGGACCTCTTTGTTTTAAAAAGACCACATCTGAAATCATACCATTTTCAATAACCCTTTAAAAATAATGAATAATTTTAAATATTTGAAATATAAGACTTTCAAAATAATAAGGGCACTCGTTTCCTTTTCCTTGCTGTACTAAAAAATAAATTAATAGATAAAATAATTGTATTCTTGTGAATGATTATGATTATCTCTCTTTTGACACGATGGCATTTGATAGTTTTATTACAACTAAGGGTGATATTCTATTTATTTTGTCAAAAGACGGGGTGTAGATAAAACCCAAAGAATTTTTTTTTTGAAAAGTATGAATATTTCGGGCCAACCAAAAATTTCTTATAAATAAAAATTTTATTTTATTATTATTATTTTTATTATTATTTATTATATTAAAAATTTTATATATTTTTAAATTTATTAAAATATTATGTTTATGTTCAACAATAACTTTTTGATGGAATAATAAAAAAAGAAAAAATAAAAATAGAAAAATTTTACTGTTTAAAAGAGCATTGTTTGGGGGGTTTTTTTCCCCCCATGAGAAAGCGCTTTTAAACAATTGCCAATTCCACCATGAGACCAAAATATGGAAATAAATTTTCTTTTTCAACGTACAAAAATCGCCGGAACGCATATAAAAAAAATAACGGCAGACAGCAAAATCGTGACCAATTGAACGAAAAAAAATCGCCTGGCTGGGGGGAAATTTGTAAAAGTACCGAGTAAAAAATTTTTGCAGATCAAAGGACACTTTTATCATGGCCCATTGTTTTTTGCAAATCCTCTAAAACCAATGCAAATTAAAACCCTTAAAATTTAATGTTAAACAAGCCCAAAAAGGGGCATTGGGGTTTTCAACCTGAAAATAAGTCCCGGGGGTTCGTACCGGATTGAAAACCAACCACAAGTCTTCAAGTATTCAATTTTTCAACTCTGAGTAACCCAAAAACAAAAAAACAAAACAAACAACAACAAAAACAAAAAAAAAAACCAACAACAACAACAAAAAAAACAACAACAAAACAAAATCCTCAAAGCCACAACGAATCTGAAGCAACCTAAAAAAAACCTTTTTTTTAGCAGGGCCAGGAAACCCACGACAAATATCCGGCCACACTGAAAAATGCAAAAAAGATTCCAACCCAAAAAAAGGGGGACACAACAAGAAATTGTTCTCAAATTCATAAGGGGCTTTTAAAAAAAATTTCTTTTTTTCCCCCCGACCTTTTTTTTCTCCATTCAGAAGGGTATTATCCGTCTCGATTCGCCACAGACGCCTTCGAGACCTTGATTTCCTATATAAATCAATAGAAAAATTTAATGTAACCCATTTTTTTTTTCATTTGGGATGACGGGGATTTGTGCTTGATTGGTGAACATGAAAGGGGCATTGGCTTTAAACTCTCCGGAATTTTTTAGTGAGAGAAAGAAACAATCGTTGGATGAATGTGATATTGGATTAGTATAGGGTTGAGAGTTTTATTTAAGCATTTCAGCTTAAAATCCGGTTGTCGTCGTGTATCTTAATTTCTTTTCTTTTTTCTTTTTTTCCCCCTCATTTCTTATTTGTTAACAATTTGTTAATTATTTACGAAAACGAAGATTTAATAAAAATTTGAAGCTTTTAAACTTTTATGATTTTTTTTTTTGATTTTACATTACTAAGATGATTACAAGTATTATTTTGGAAAGATGATTATAATAATATTTGTGATAATATCATACGTGAAATAAAAAAATAATAAATTTTTTATTATCATTGATATTACCATATTATTATTTATTATTATTAGTATTATTATTTATTAATTATTTTTATTTGTAAGTAGTAGTAGATAAGTATATAGTAAGTAATATATATATAGTAGTTGAGAAATATATAGTGGAGTAGTATGTATATAGAGAAGAGTATAGTAGTATAGCAGTAGTAGTAGAGAGTATATAGTAGTAAGTAGTATGTGTAGTGTAGAGTAGTAGTAGTAATGGGGAGAAGTTTGAGTAGTAAGTAGTAGTAGTAGTATATTTGAGTAGTAGAGTGTATTAGTATAGTAGTCGAGTATAGTAAAGTAGTAAATAGTAAGTATAGAGTATAGTATAGTAAATAGAGTAGTATATTTTTTTTTGTTGGGAGAGTATTGAATTACCCCATCATCATCCGCCCATTCATCACCCAATTTTCATCATCATCACAACATCATCACATCAACTCATCACATTATCATCATCATCATCATCACCACCACAACCCCCCACCACCAAACCCCCCACCATATCACACACCATCTCATAACATTATTATACCAATTTTTTTATTATTTTTATTAAATTTTTATTATTATTTATTTTTATTATTATTATTATTTATTATTATTATTATTATATTATTATTATTTTTTTTATTATTATTTTTATTTATTACATTATTATTATTATTTTTTATTATTTTTTATTATTATTATTATTATTATTATTTAATATTATTTTTTTAAAAAAAATTATATTATTATTATTATTTATTATCATCACATCCTCATCATCATCATTGTAAATTTTATAATCAATACACATAATCATCAAATTTTTTGTAACCTTTCTTTTTTGTAAAATCTTATGGAAGATTAAAATTTTACATTAGTACATCATCATTAAATAAATGCCATCACAAATTTTTTTTTTACCATTTTAATTTTTCTGTTTTATGATATAAAGATTAACATCAAACATGGCCATTTTATTTAGTTTTTTTCAACAACAACAAAAAAAACCCAAACAAAACCCATTTTTGTAAATACTTATTGAAAATTTAGTTAACATAGAACACTATTTGCTTCAAAATAAAAAAAACAAAAAAAATAGATCATTTATAAGTCAATGTCTTTTTAAACGACCAAAGGCTTTACAAGGGGCCCCTATTAAACAGCACATTTAACTGGGGACAAGAAAGGCCTTTCCCGGCTTTATTACAATTTTTGGGACAAACAACGCTGTTAAGCCAGGAACCATTAAAACCGAGACGTGAGAAATTTGGGGGTAAAGACCTTTTTTCCAAAATTCAACTACGCCGATGGGCCGCCCCGGCCCTTTTCCGATCCGAAACGAGTGCCATACCACTAGACCACAAACCGACAAAAAAATTTTTTAAAAAACAATTTTTCATTTAAAAATGCGGGACACTATAAATTCGATCTGTAGCATCTTCGACATCGTATAAATTACCAGCTTTATTAGCACACACAGACAAAATTTGCTATCATTCGGGGTCGTACAAAACTTAGCTTTCATAATTTTGATCAAGAAAAAAATTTCTGATGGGCAAACCAAAGGGGAACACTATACAAATGGGGCAAAGGGACACCCTTATAACAAGCTTTTATGATTAAAAAAAAATAAAAAATTTACTCGCATTTTGATATTTAAATGAACCATTTGAGACGATCTAAAGATTCTATTATACCCAAAATCTGGGAATAAAAACGCAATCCGATGGGGCTGGGGACTTTTTTCTTGGCTTTGAGAAAGTAAAGGGTTTTTTCTGATACGGCCATACTGTAGAAGCCTTAACCCCCCCTTTCCAACCATCGGAAAACGACATTCCTTACGATGAAACCAACAAATTACCAGTCTGATTTCTTTTGTACTCACACATTTCAAATTTAAAAAAAATTATATATATATATTAATATTTTTATATATTTATATATAAAAATTTATATATATAAAAAAACTTGCCACGGTTGTACAGTTTTATTTTGCTGAACAAATTTATCAATAGAAGTACATTTTTCAGAAGAAATTATTGTTTGGTTAGGTGGGGTGTGAAGTTAAGGGGAAACTCAAAAAATGACCCTAAGGAGAGAGTTAAAAGAGACTGCATTATATGTTAAAGGGGGGTTTAAAAATTTTAAATTTAAACTTTTTAATTTAAGCAAAAATAAACGCGTTTTTTTTTTTTAACATCGGGAATTAATTCAAAATTACTGGGGTTATTGAAACATCATCTAAATATCGCATCTTAACTTTCAAACGCATTGAATGGTTTCAACATTTCAAACTATACAAAACCAAATCTTGTCCTCAATTTTTTTCCCATAACATAAAATTTAAACCTTACTCCTTGTCAAATAGCAGAAACCAAAATATGAAAAAATTGTGAACAAATTAAAAGGTACAAAGCCCAAACAATTCTTCATTTAAAGGGAACGATGACCCTAAAAAAGTCGCAATCACCTCTTTCCCGACACCAAAAAAAATACGCAGGGCATCATTATGGACTTTAAAAGGACCTTTTTTGAATAGAAGCAAATCAATCAAACGTTTTTGTAATTTGATAGCAGTTTCTATCCCTGGGTTATTTCTTTTTTTAGTCCGCTTCGAACGATGTGTCAATTTTCCCATAAAGAGGGGACTGACCGAAACCGATTTTTGACACAAACAAAACTCGATTCTATTGATTTTGACCCACAAACGGCATTATTTGGGGTAGTTTTAAGAAAGGAGATGGATTGGCCATGTTTTTCGGGTAAGGAGGGGGCAATCCCAAAAACGCCCAGGTGGCCCCCCCAGGGGAATCGCAATAGGGGAAAAACCACTAGAACTTGGAGAAGAAAATTGGGGGGGAGAGGAGACATCCTTTGGGGGGGACCGAGGGGGATTCCAAGCGGGAAAGACAGAAGTCACTGCGCTCCTTACTTCACCGTATGGTTAAATTAAACACCAAGAGATAAGTAAATAATTAAGGTTAGATTCTAAAATTTTTAAACTCGGGGAAAAAAAGATCTTTTGTTACTTGTTTGTGTTTTTATTTTTTTATTTACAATGGAAAAATTGTTTTTACAGAAAGAAAACTAAACGTTCACATATCCGTCATTTAAATGTTAAAACCTTTTTTTACCATTTAGTTCACCTGACATAATAAAAGTTTTAGCGGGGGTCCATTTTTTACCAAACTCTCAAGACCAAAATTTGGCGACGGATTTTGATGTTTTAAAAAATAAGCCCAAATGTGGGGCAGCGTGGGTCAGTTTTTTATGGTCTTTGCTTTTGTACCGAAAGGGACCCCAGTTGACTACGCGGGGGCGGCGCAGTAAGGGCCTTGGA
>NW_027622589.1:0-12198 GCF_034508935.2 Berghia stephanieae
AAGATAAAATAAATTTAATAAATGTTTAAAGTTTTTACATTGCAGTAAGGACTCAGCTATCTTTACCTCAGTAAATAAATTTAAAATACTAAACGTAACAAGAACATTTAAGGGTAAGGAGGTATAAAACATTCGCCCACCCACAACAACAAAGTCATTAACATTTTTATATATCATATCAATCATTAGAGAATCCGATAGCTCAGTTAAAGAGCACTCACTTCACATCAAAGGACTGAGATCAATCCCGGTGCAGTCAAAGATTTTTTTCCTGCCCCCCCCCCCCCCCTGTCCATCCAGCAGTAATTGGGTAGCTGGGTCTGTTAATCTGGCGGAAAGTACTTTGTCATTGACTAGTGTCTTATCCAAAGGGTAACAAGCAATTGCTATTGTCCATTTCACGCTATAAAAACCCGGGGATAAACCTGGCTCCATGGACTGAATGGCTCGAAAGATATCAATCAATAACTGTGATACCAAAAACTACGTAATTTAAAAAGATTAATTAAAGACATAAAATAAATAAATTAAAAATAAATAAAAGATAAATGAATGAATAAATAAAAATAAAAAAAATAAATAAAATAAATAAATAAATAAAAAATAAATAAATAAATATGCTAAGTTAAGGAAAGGACGTTCTATTCCTAATTAACCATTTAGGGCGCCTTTCTAATAAACTCTGTAAATTTCCCTTTCCCAAAATTTTCATAGTATTTTGCAAATGGATGCGAAGGGTCAAAGAGGGGGGAAATTTGCATAATGAAAGAGTCTATTTGAGTCAGTAATAGCTTGGTACCTTTAAGTCATATTTCACCTTATTAAGAGTTGAAGCAAGAATATTATAACCGCGAATCTTGGCTTAAATTATTGTTTAAGTGACCAGGAATTTGTTTGTTAACAGCCCCTTTACCAAAAAATAATACTAATAATACTTCATATTTCTGGTAGCATTTAGTTCCTAATTAAATTTGTAATATTTTTTGGGATCACAGCTTTGAGCTGATGCCTTACCTCTACTAACCACTATAATTAGTATGATTATGTTACCTTTGATGTCTTGAATTGGGATGAATGAGTAAGACAGACAAGGAACACTGGCTCTTTAATCTAGAGGAGATCTGGAATACATGTCCCAAAGATGTTCGTTAATTCATAATTGTCTCACAAGAAGTCAGATAAAACATACTTTTAAAAAAGTAGTCCTTCAGAGCCATGGGGGTTTGGAGTTAATCCCAATATTTGTGTGGTTAAAATAGATAAGCAATTTTTGCTATCCTAATAATACGCACGAATGCCTATTGAGGAAAATGATTTTCCGAAGGGCACTCTGTTGGGTTTTCTAATGGCCAGCTCAAAGCCTTGGACCTAATATACTAATTTAGACCATGTTGTGAATACAAGATTGTAGTGTTACGCACAGCGACAGATTAAAATCTTATTAGAACATATGTCCCATTAAGGTTTTGAAATACCAAGTCCAATACAAAGACTTTAAAAAAATTCAAAATCCACAAACTGTGATGATTAAAATGAATTTATTTAGAAAGAAAAAAAATATCATTGCCCATAACATAATATAACATAACACAAATGCAATTATTGTCATTTACGGTTTATATTCAATTCAAATTGATCTGATTACTTATGAGGTAATTTTGGAACTTGGTATTTGAAAGCTGAGTCATATGTTGACTAAATTTTGATAATAGGATGTCCATGAGATACAGATTTCTTTCAGTCTTATAGAGTCATCAATTAATGCGAGTAAAAAATCTCACCTTCTGAAGAACCCTCTGTGCATGATTTTTGTTCAATGAAAGGCATAGAAAGGGGACAATCACCTCATTGGCTGTAATGGCGTCTTCGATAGATTGTACATCCTTGGACATTAATTTTTTGTGTTTTTTTTGTCTAAAAGAATTTGTAAATTCAAACAAATTCTTTTTTTAAAAATAGCTTTAAAAATCCATTAATATAATATATTAAATTATTTTTTGATTTTTCAACTTAATCCTTTCTCTTCTTCCCCTCCCCCTTAAAATTACCAAATATTATATCGTATCACATCAGTTATTGGTCTTTAAAATGACCCAACTGGCCCTTAAATACCTTTAAAACTAAACAGATACATTAAACATTGCATTTTCTTTTAGATAACAATAATGAAAAGGAAGAAAAATATAAAAGCATAGAAGAAAAAATTTTTAAACAAAAGAAAAAACAATATCCATTCATATTAAATTAATTAATTTTAAATTTCGGACTGTTCCATGTTTTGGCAGAATGGAATAAAATGTCTTCTTCTTTATTGAAGTTGAGTATCTTTAAAAAAAAGATTTTAATTCATATCTAAGTGTGAATGAAAGTGGAGAGTCATAAAAAAAAAATTATTATCTTATTCCTCAAGCCCGTGACCAAATTCATATAATAGAATTAAATCACCTCTTTTTCTTCTAAATTTTAATATTGGAAGATCCAAATATTTTAATCTTTCTTCATAGCTTGCAAATAATTTTGCTCACACTTTTTTTGGGCATTTTCCAATACAATGGATTGCTTTAAAAATAAAGGACTCAAAACATTTCCATACTCCATGATTTATACAGGATGCGAAATATATGACAATCTGAGTGACTGAAGCTTCTAAGTAAAGTTCACTCTGCTTAACCACACATCAGTTAATTGCACACTCGATTATATGCTACACATCCTGAAAAACAATTTTTTTTTTTTTATAACACTCCGCTTTATCACACGCCTTCTCTCCCTTAATTGTTACAACCTTGATTCCTTCTGATTGGAGAAAAATATTAAAAAAAAACACAAAAAGTAATGAAAATGTGTTTCTCATTGAACCCTTTTCACATTTAATGTTGTATCAGGTGTAAAAAGCTTTCCTGTCATTGTGATTCCCACTGTCCTCTGATCTCAACTAATGTCAGACTTTGCAATGCTTATTGACAACAAAAGGATTACTTGACACACGGGTTAATTGACTTAGCACTTACTGTCTGCATCACAAGGTGTGAAACGTGATTTGCAGTCCACTCAATGCCCGTTTTAAAAAATTTACATTGTCTGACCACTCGATTGCAATTCTCTACCCGTAAAATTGTTTTCCTCTACTGGCAGTGAACAATAAGATTTAAAGAAATCAAAATTTAACCAATGAATTCCTTATTTGAAAAAAAAAAACCCTTAAAAGACTGCACCACTTATGAAAGATCGTGTCATCACAATTTACCATCAATTACAGCAATGGCCTTCCCAAAACGCAGAGATCTCACTCTTTAACAAAACTTCCAATTGATTGCAGATGCAGAATTGATTTCCAAAGCAATGCAAAGGCCCAGCTATCTACAATATTGGTGTATCAAGAACCCAAGTCTCTCGTTTGCAAAAAAACATTTGAACAATGATTTGCAGTAAAAGCGAGTAACGGATCAAATTAGGACGTGAAAGACAGAGAGATGGCCAGCAAAAGGGGGTCATTGAAAATGCCTTAGTCATGTGGATGGGCGATAAGTTAAATCAAGGCGCTCTTCATCTGGAGAGCTAATCAAGCAAAAGGCAACTGAACTGGCATCAACTCAAGGCACAGCTTTGAGATGGAATGGTCGACACAATTTACTGTTTAAAAAAAGGAAATGGTGAAAAACACCATGCTGATACTTTACAATTACTATTCTTACAAACAATAAAGTCACATTTTGTTGCCTAAAAAACATGAAAAAGAAAAGAAAAAAAAATCAAAAAGAAAAAAGAGGACCCCTCCCCCCCCCCCCAAAAAAAAAAAAAAAACAAACAAACAAACAAACAAAACAAAACAAACAAACAAACAACCAAAAATAAAAAAAAAAACAAATAAAAAAAACTTTTTAAAAAAAAAGGTTAAAATATCACTATCTCAAACGCAAAATAGCTTGGCGCCATTCTCTAAATACGACAAAAAAATCGATTAGGGGTGCATTCACCCACCATTTGTTTCGTCCATTTAGAAAGCTTTTGAATGATTTATTGGGCCTGAATAGTCCCTTGTATTTTGGGGGAGCCAAAAAAACCCCCTCAACAAGGGCAGCTTAATCTATACAAGTTTCTGTGAGTTTTGTAACTTCCGAAATCATAGGACAAAGCATAGTTAAAATCATCCCGCATGTTTCAAAACCATATGATAATAATGATATCATATCGCTAATGAAATGATCTAAAATTTAATCTGAAAATATATTTATATTGCTCTTGAAACATTTACACTGAGTTTCAAATAATTTATAAACCTTACGTATGCCATGGAGCGGGGAGCAAAACAATTTATCACAAGATTTTGAATAACATCAATAACTACATTAAATCAATTGACTGAATTAATACTTCTGTATTTTCTTATCAACCATCAAAACGAAATATTGTTGCTTTAATTATACATTTAACCTACACTTGAGAGAAAAGTTGTAAGTTTCTATAATATTAAGGTAATATTATTGTAATGTGCAGCTAATGTTTTCCCAGCTCTCAAAATTTTAAAAGGTCCCGTTATAAGCACAATCGAGATTTTTTTCTGACCCCCCCCCCCCCCCCCTTGTCCAGCCAGCAGTGAATAGGAAGCTGAGTCAGTTAGATTTGGTGGAAAGTACTTTTTGATAGACTACGTCCTATCCACAGGATAGCAAGCACGTTTCATGCTATAGAAACCAAACTCCCGGATCCAGGGCTCTAAAAGTACTCCTACTGTATAAATCTAGCCCTGTATAGGCAGGCTAAAAAAGGAATCCGCTTAAAAAGCCATGCTCAATTCTCTGACCATTACTTTAAAACTGCAAAAATAAAAGAAATCAAATACATCACTGAAAAGGAAAAATACTATTTTTTAAAGACAAAAGATTGACAAACAGGGTTAACACAGACCATCAAAATTCTCTGCAACTAATGTATAGTTCATACCACATATTACGATTCATCACTTCCTTTGCAAAAAACTGACACCTCAGGGATTGAAATGGACTATGTATGTGGGTCATAAAATCTTGAGTGATAAAAAAAGCCAGGCTCGGCAGCTCTTGAAAAAGGTATGGGGGGGGGGGGGGGGGGGGGGGGGGGGGACAGTCAAAGTTAGGGATGGGTACCTTGCCCACTTTTGGTGACAGTGATATTGTGTGGGAAATAGGGTAAGGGCTTAGACTGCCACCAGATGTTATAATTAACCATCAATCAAGACAGTCATTTTGATGACCACAGTTTTGTTGATAGAAGTGGGCAAGTTTCTTAAAAATGTGAGGTATAAAGGGCCTGAATTCTTTATCTGTGACTTTCTTTTATTTGTTTTACAATCTATTTTGTGCTACTCTGCACCAACAATCTCAGATGTTTAATAAGCAATTAAAAACAATCACCAGGCTTTTATCTTCAAAGTTTGGCAGAGAACAGAGTTGGAAACAGCTCACAGAAAAAAAAGGATAATATCGACAGGCATCCAATCAAGAGTCAAAACAAGCAACAATTACAAGCTTCCTTACCCCTCGTCCCACATCTACAGCATAATAATAAATTTTGGTCACATATTGTGACGGGAAAAAAGGGTTTGTTTACATTTTTTAAATAAGATTTTAAAAAGGAATAAAATTTTTAAAAGAATTTTTAACGACCCTTGGCAGTCTTAGCCTGAAACCTGGCCATACCATTATGAATACTTTTGAAACCATGACAAAAATTTTTTTTTTTACTTTGTTTTTATAATTTAACAAAGACTAAGCAAAAAAATATTTTATTTTTAAAAATATTTTTTTAAAGAGTTTGGGGTTTTAAAGTTAAAATGGGACTTGCAGTTTTTTTTTAATTTTAAAATAATTAAATATTTTATTAAAAATAAATATTTTTAAATTTTTTAAAATAAAAAAAATATATATATATATATAAATATAAATATTTATAATATCGACTTATTTCATTATTTAGAAAGATGAATATGTATTTTGTTTTGGGAGAAAAAATCGTTCCCCAATTATTTAAAAAATAAGAAATAAAAAGCATGTACAATGTCTCCATTTTTAAGCCAGCCCCCCCCGGGAATCAGCAAAACGTGCTTATACCGATCTATTTTGAAAGCGAATCAAATTTTTTTGCTAGCTTTGTTCAATTATAAAAAAAAAGTAAAAAAAAAAAATTTTGTCATGGTTTCAAATTTTCTTTTGGAGGGCCCAAAGGTTTCAGGTAAGAACTGCCAATGGCTTTTTAAAAATTCATTTTTAAATTTTATTCCTTTTTAATCTTTTTTAAAAAAAAGTAAACCCCCTTTTTTCCCGTCCATTTGGCCCAAATATTATTTGCTGTGATGGGGGCGGGGGGTTAAGGAAGCTTTAAATTTTTTGCTTGTTTGACTCTTGTTTGGGGCCCTTCGATATTATCCTTTTTTTCGGAGTGTTTCCAACCTTTTCCCCTTCCCAAAACTTGAAGAAAAAAGCCTGTGTTTGTTTTAATTGCTTATTAAACATCTGAGTTTGTTGGTGAGAGTACAAAAAATAGATTGTAAAAAATAAGAAGCAAGATAAAGATTCAGGCCTTTATACCCCATTTTAAAAACATTTGACATTCTTCAACAAAACGTGGTCATCAAAAGCTGTCTGATTGATGGTTAAATTATAACATTGGTGGCAGTCAACCCCTTCCCCTACTTCCAACAATTCACTGTCACCAAAAAGGGGAAAGGACCCACCCAACTTTGATTTTCCCCCCCCCCCCCCCAACCCCCATACCTTTTCAATGAGCTTGCCGGGCCCCGGTTTTTTTTATCCCCAAAAGATTTTTATGACCGACATAATATCCATTTCATCCCGAGGGTCATTTTTGTGCAAAGGAAGTGATGATCGAATAATGTGGTATGAACTATCATTATTGCAGAGAATTTTGAGGCTTGTTAACCCCTGTTTTAAATCTTTTGTCTTAAAAAAAGTTTTTTTCCCCTTTTCTGATGTATTTGATTTCTTTTATTTTTGAGTTTTAAATAATGTCAGAGAATTTGAGAAGCTTAAAAAGGGGTTTCCCTTTTTTTAGCCTGCCTATACAGGGCTAATTTAACAGTAGAGATTTAGGCCAGGACCCGGATTTCGGTTTCTTTTTCATGAAACTGCTTCTACCTTTGGGGGAAGGACGCTAGTTACACAAAGTACTTTCCACCAAATCTAATGACTACTTCCTATTCACTGGGGGCTGGACGGGGGGGGGTGGGGGGGGGGGTCAAAAAAATCTCGTTTGTGCTATAACGGACCCCTGTAATTTTGGAGCTGGGGAAAACTAGTGCACATTCAAAATATTACCTTAAAATTAAAGAAAACCCTTCAAATTTCTTCAAGGTTTTAAATGTTAAAAAAACAACAATATTTCGTTTTGATGGTTGATAAGAAAATACAGAAGTATTAATTCAGTCAATGATTTAATTATTATTGAACTGTTATTCAAAAACTTGTGATAAAATTTTTTTGCTCCCGCTCCAGGGATACGTAAAATTTATCAATTAAATTTAAACCAGATGTAAAAGTTTCAAGGCAATATAAATATATTTTCAGATTTAAAATTTGTCATTTCATTTGGGATATATTCATTTTATCTTGGTTTTGAAACATGCTGATGACTTTTAACTATGTTTGCCAAAGATTTTTAGGAAGTTACAAAATCCAGAAACTTTTAATAAGTGCCCTTTTTTGAGGGGTTTTTTTGGCTCCCCAAAAAACAAGGGACTATTCAGCCCCAAAAAATCATTCACCTTTCTAAATGGGAAACAAATGGGGGGGTTTAATGCACCCCAAAAAAAATTTTTTTGTCGTAGTGAGAAAAAAGGCACCAACTATTTTGCGTTGAGATAGTGATATTTTAAAACCCTTTTTTTTTTTTTTTTTTTTTATTTTTTCTTTTTTATTTTTGGTTTTTTGTTTTTTTTTTTTGTTTTGTTTTTTTTTGTTTTTTGTTTTTTTTTTTTTTTGGGGGGGGGGGGGGGGGGGGGGCCCCTCTTTTTTTTTTTTGATTTTTTTTTTTTTTCTTTTTCATGTTTTTTTGGGCAACAAAATGTGAATTAGTTTGTAAGAATAGTAATGTGAAGTATCAGCAGGGGTTTTTTTCACCATTTCCTTTTTTTAAAACAGTAAATTTGTGCCCCCATCCACTCAAAAGCTGTGCCTTGAGTTGATCCAGTTCATTGCCTTTTGCTTGTTTAGCTCTCCAATAAAAGAGCCCCTTTGATTAACTTATCCCCCCATCCACATGACTAAGGCTTTTCAATGACCCCTTGGGGCCCAACTCTTGTCTTTCACGTCCTTTTTTTACCCTTTTACTCGCTTTTTACTGCAACACATTTTTTCAAGTTTTTTTGCAAACGAGAGATTTTGGGTTTTGATACACCATTATTTAAAGTGGCCTTGCTTTGCTTGGAATAAATTTTCGCATCTGCAATAAATTTGGGAAGTTTATTTTAAAAAGAGGAGATCTCTGCCCTTTGGGAAGGATTGCGTAAGAGGTAAAAAGTGAAGACAATCTTTCATAAGTGGTGCAGTCTTTTTTAAAGGGTTTTTTTTTTCAAATAAGGCTTCATTGGGTTTAAATTTTGATTTCTTTAAATTTATTGTTTCCCGCCCATAAGGAAAAAAAATAACAGGTAAAATTTCAAACGAGGGGCAGACAATTTTAAATTTTTTTTAAAACGGGCATTGAGTGGACTGCAATACTTTCACACCCTTTATGCAGAAGTAAGTGCTAAGTCAATTAACCGTCGTGCAAGGGAATCCTTTGTTGTCAATAAACATTTCACTCGACATTTGTTGAATCAGAGAGACAGTGGGAAAACAAAGAAGGAAACTTTTACACCTGATACAACATTAACATGTGAAAGGGTTCAAAGAGAAACACATTTTCATTACTTTTTGTGATTTTTTTTAAATTTTCTCCAATCGGGAATAAGGGGGAACAATTACAGGAAGCGTGTGATAAAGCGGGGTGGTTAAAAAAAAAAAAAAATTGTTTTTTGGAATTGTAGCATATAATCGTTGGGGCAATTAATGAGTTTGGGGTTTAAGCAGAGGAAATTTTTCTTAGAACTTTAGTACTCAGAGTCATATATTTCGCATCCTGTATAAAAAAGGGGAGTGGAAAGTTTGAGTCCCTTTTTTTTTAAAGCAACCATTTTATTGGAAAAAGACCCAAAAAATGTGGAAAAAAAGTGCAAGCTATGAAGAAAGATTAAAATATTTGGGTTCCAATATTAAAAATTTTGAAGAAAAAAAAGGGGGTTTAATTCTATTAATGAAATTTTTGGGCACGGTTGAGGGAAAAAGATAAATAATTTTTTTTATACTCTCCCTTTTTTCACACTTAATAAATTTAAATTTTTTTTAAAAGTACTCAACTTCAAAAAAAGAAGCTTTTAAATTTTCCTTCCCCAAAACAGGGAACATCCGAAATTTAAAATTAAATTAAATTTAATATAAAATGGATTGTTTTTTTTTTTTTTAAAAATTTTTTCTTGTTTTTATTTTTTCCTTTTCATTTTTGTTATCTCAAAGAAAATGCAATGTTAATGTATCTGTTTTTTTAAAAAGGGTATTTGGGGCCATTGGGTCATTTTTAAAGCCAATAAAGATTGATAATATAATATTTGTAATTTTAAGGGAAGGGAAGAAGAGAAAGGATTAATTTTTAAAAAAAAAAAAATTATTTAATATATTTAATATATTAATGGTTTTTAAAGTTTTTTTTAAAAAAAAATTCTGTTTGAATTTACAAAATTTCTTTAGACAAAAAAACACAAAAATTTAAAAGTCCAAGGTGTAAAATCTATCAAAGACCCATTAACCAAATGAGGTGATTTCCTTGCTATCCCTTTCATTGAACAAACCATCAAGCAAAAGGGGGTTCTTCAAAGGGAATTTTTACTCGCATTAATTGATTCTAAAAACGAAAAAATCTTATCTCATGGACATCCATTATCAATTCAGTCAACATTATCGTTTTAAAATACCAAGTTCCAATTTACCTCAAAGTAATCAGATCAATTAAAATTTGGAATATAAACCGTAAATGACAAAATTTGCTTTTGTGTTAGTTATTTTATTTATGGGCAATGTATTTTTTTCTTTCAAAAAATTCATTTTAACATCACATTTTGGGGTTTTTGAATGTTTTTAAAATTTTGTTTGGATTTGGGATTTCAAAACCCCTTTAAAGGGGCAACTTCTAATAAGATTTTAAACGCGCTGTGTTTAACACACAATTTGATTCCAAAGGTAAAATTTGTATATTTTGGTCCAAGGTTTGAGGGCCATTAACACCTCAACAGAGTGCCCTTCGGAAAAACTTTTTCCCCAAAGGGATTGGCGTTATAGGTCAAATAATTGCTTATCCATTTAACCACACAAAAATTGGGATTTAAATCCACCCCCAGCTCGAAGCTAATTTTAAAAGTATGTTTTTTTGATTCTTGTGAACATATTATGAATTTAAGAACACATTACATGTATTCCAACCCTCTAATTAAAGAGCCTTTTCCCTTGTCTTTTCTTACTCTTTATCCAATTCAAGACATCAAAGGTAACAAAATCAACTAATTTAGTAGGGGTTAGTAAGGAAAGGCATCGCTCAAAGCTGTGATCCAAAAAGTATTACAAATTTAATTCAAACAAAATTGCATCCAAAATATGAATATTATTAGTATTATTTTGGTCATGGCTTTAAAAAACAATTCCTGGTCATTTAAAAACAAAATTAAGCCAAATTCGCGGCTTAAAATTCTTGTTTAAACTCTTAAAAAGGTAAAATAACAAAAAGGTACCAGAGCTATTACTGAACTCAAAGGGGAACTTTCATTATGCAAATTTTCTCTTTTTGGGCCTGTATAGAAAATACTATGAAATTGGAAGGAATTTGACAGGATGATTAAAGGGCCCAAATGGTAATTTTAAAAAATAGAACCCCTTTTCCCTTTAACTTAGCTTTTTTATTTATTTTTTTTTTTTATTTATTTATTTTTTTTTTTATTTTTTATTTTTTTAATTTCTTTCATTTATCTTTTATTTTTTATTAATTTATTTTTTATTTTTTAATTAATCTTTTTAAATTAGTAGTTTTTTTGGTATAAACAGTTATTGATGATATTTTTTAAACCATTCAGCCCAAGGAGCCAGGTTTACCCGGTTTTTCATGCTTAAATGGACATAGCAATTGCTTTTCCCTTTGGATGAAAAATGAAAAGTACTTTCCGCCGTTTAACAGACCCACACCCAATTATTTGGGGATGGACGGGGGGGGGGGGGACAAAAAAAAATTCGACTCACGGATTTACTCGTCCCTTGATGTGAAGTGAGTGCTCTATTAACTGATACGGTTTTCAATGATTGTAATATATAAAAATTAAAGCTTTGTTGTTGTGGGGGGGGGCAATTTTTTACCTCCTTTTCCATTAAATGTTTTAGTTACGTTTTTTTATTTTAATTTATTTATCTGAGGGAAAGAAGCTGAGTCCTTCTCGCAATGTAAATAACTTTAAACATTTTTTAATTTTTTTTTATCTTTTTTATCATTTTTATCTCGTTTTATCTTACAGTCAATACCCCACCCAAATTTTCGTATTTTTTATTCTGCTATCGTCCTCCCAAGTCCTTCTCGTTTCCTTTTAGTCAAACAGAGCTATATGGGAAACCCTAGAGTGTCTATGGTTTTTATTTTTTCAAGAAGGTAAAAAAAATTTAAATTCTGTTTTTTTACCCCTTGATTTACCATTCATTTTTTGCAATCTTATTTTTTATATCTCAGTGGGGGATGCTTTCTAGTCTGTCCATTGGGTAGCAAAATTGGGCATTTGGAAGTCTTGAGTTGAAGTTTTCCTCGTTTTTTCAGGGTTTTTTTAAATTTTGACGAGAGTATGGTGAAGAATTTTTTGTGTGATCAGTTGGATTTTTTTTTTTTTTTTTTTTTTTTTTGTTTTTTTTTTTATGAATTAGACGAACATTTCATAAATTTTTCCCTTTTTTTTTGTTTGGGGGGTTTTTTTATTTTTTGTAATTTAATCAAATAGTCAATTTGGGAAATTAATGTTTCATGACTTAATCATCTGCTATTCAATATAGAATCGAGTTGCTGTTGTTCTAACGATTTTTTTTTGTATTGTTTTTTTTACAGATTCGAATAAAGAAATAGAGGGAAAAATTTTTTGGGGTT
>NW_027622590.1:0-25000 GCF_034508935.2 Berghia stephanieae
CAAATAAAAAATTACCTTGAATTCATTAAAATTTAAATAAAAGGAATGGGAGTATCCCCCTTGTTTTAATCCCCCCCTACCGGCACTCCCCATCTGTCATCGAAATCTAGCTCTAAATGTCACTGTCGCTGACCCCCCGGGAGCCCATGGGGGATAGGTGGCTTTGGGGGTGAGGGGTTTGTGATTTTTTTGGAAGGGTTTTTTACAAAACGAATATAAAAATAAAGAAATGATAGATTAAATTAAACGTTTTTTATCAAAAAAATAATTTAATAAAATAAGATAGGCTAGCAAAATAACGAATTTTAAAAAAAAAAATTTATACAGACGATAGAAAAAATATTAATTTAGATAGTAATAGATGATGGAGAGAGGTTGATGATTTTATGTAGGGAGATAGCCCGAAAATAAAAATGATAGATAATAAGGAAAATGGATGGATGGATGGATGGATGGATGGGATGGATGGAGGATGGATGGTTGGATGGATGGATGGAGGGGAGTTGGATGATATTGGATGGATAGATATATAGTTAGATGAAAAATAGATAAAAAATAAAAAATAAATATAAATTTGATACTTTCTTTAATTATTAAATGTAAAGATAATATAATAAAAACAATAAGGGTATAATTTTTTTTTGAATTAAATAATCCAAATATTTGGATCATTGTATCAACCATATGAATACAGGGGAAGTTACTGTGTTTACTCCAACTTTTGTTGTATTTTCTAAGTTATCTCCCCTTTTTAAATTCTTTACCGAACGAGGGTGAAGGGGCAGGAAAAGGGAAAGGCTTGTGTTATCGTGGGGGTCCAGTTTGGTACCAACGACTCATCATTCAGGTTGGCAGGGTAAAAATCTATTAAACCTAAAAAAATATAAAATATACCATCAATGAAATAACGATGATTTAATTTGTGAGTGCTCTGGTAGGGTGCTTGGGTTGGGTTAATAGTATAAGGTTTGATACTTTGTAAATTTGATTGCATCATTACGAAAATTATTATATCCTTTACTTCCCTCTCCCCTTCTCTTCCTCCTCCCCCCCCCCCCCCCTCCTCCTTCTTTTCTTCTTTTCTTTTCTTTTCTTCTTCTTTCTTCTTTTTTCTTCTTCTTCTTCTTTCTTTTTTCTTTCTTCTTCTTCTTCTTTTTTCTTCTTTTTCCCTTCTTCTTCTTTTTTTCTTTTTCTTCTTCTTCTTCTGTTTTTTCTCCTTCATTTTCATTTTCATCATCATCATCATCATATAAACATCATCATCTCATCGTCATCATCATCACATCACCATCATTATCATCCCCACATCATCTCATCATCATCATCATCACATCATCGATGTCATCATACTAAAAAATCATCATCATCATTTACCCATCATTCCATCATATCACCATCGCATCACATCAACATCTACACCACCACCACCACCCACCCCCAAACATCATCGCGCAACCTTTCCCCCTCCCCCCCCCCCCCCCCCCCCCTTGCCATCACCACCCCCATCACCACTTACCTCCCAAGAACTGTGAGGGCACGACCCTATCATAATCCCACACCGTAATCTCCAGCAATCTTTCTCTCATTTCTGATTCTTTCACAGGGCAGTAGATAAGGTTTGATTCCAAGTGGGGTCGATTGTGTTCAGAACTGTCTTTGTACGAGCTTGCTTTTCTCGCTGGAAAAAAACAAAAACAAAAAAAACAAACAAATCAGGCACAGAAAAAAAAACAATGATTAACTCTCTCCTTACCAGCTATTTGTACCCCTCGTTTCAAAACGGTTAAAATCGGGATGATGAAGATGCTTAAAATGGATTTGTAGCCAGAAATATCTTGCTTAAGTTGAGTTTATATGCTTTATAGAGGAAAAGAATATCATATTTTACTGTGCTAAATACCAACGTTTCATATTTTGACCAGTTTTAACTATAATTTGATTTTTTTAACATCTGGTCCATCCCGACATAATACCGTTTTGACACTCCAAAAACCAATAAAGAAATAGAGTTTTCTAACTCAAACAAAAAGTAACAAGTGAGCTCTACAGCACCGTTTTAGTATCCATAGCTGTAATCAAAGCATTTCTTCACATTTTTTTGATGTACAAAGAAATCAAATGAAAAATTGCCAGTTGCATCGTAACGAATGTACGATTTTCCTATGGGTGGTAAGGAGAGGGTTAATATAGAAAATTAAATAATGAAATTCCCTTTATCATCCCATGGGGAAATAATTTGTCTCTAGGTCTATTCCAAGGAAGACTGGAATAACCCAGGCACCAGCCGCAGTGCAGTGTCGCAAATTGACTAAGGCGAGGTGACTTGCTGAAACCACACAGAGCAGAGGGGGTGGGTGTTCGAACTTAGTACCTTTCGGGTACGAAGCAATGACCTAATGTAATTAATGAAAAATATGAATAGTTATATGTGACCCATCGTCTCAAAACGGTATAATGTCGAAACGAACCAGAGCCTTAATTAAAGCCGAATTAAATGTTAAACTATCACATATAAGTTTTGACATCAGCACCCTAAAATAGGCATCCATTCTCCAGATATCCTAAAACTCACAAAAATCTGAAATTTCGGCTATAGATTAAAGTTTCAACATTTTAACCAACCCGACTTAATACCGTTTTGAGCAAGGGTCACATATTGCGAAGTTCCACGATAATCCATGATCAATGCGCTTCCAACTGTTTCATTATTCCTCCACAGAAATATGGAGCCATATTTTTTTTAAAAAATTCTATACATTGAGGTCCCAGATTTGAGAGTTATTTGGGTTTTTTTTTTCACGAGTAAGGGTCATTGTAATAGGTCAATCAATATTTAAAGGACGGCCTTTTTTTTTGGTCAAAGTTCCAGTTTAATGATTTATTTTTCAAATGTTGAATTATAATAATAAAAATGTACTTTTTATGTTTGTTTTGGGTTTTATTTTTTGTTGTTGTTTAGGAAATCTATCTAACTATCGAAGGAAAGAGCTAGTGGAAGACAAAGAAGACTTATCTAAGAATGGCCAAATGTGACTAAAAGCAACACAGATTCCATCGTACCGCAAGGATCGTGATTCGTGGGGACAGCTGACCGCAACGTGCTCAAACGCAAGCCACATGGATGAGATGATCTAACCACTTAAAAAAATTTGACTTGGAAATCACTTGCGACAATCTACGCACGACCTTTTTTGGCAAGGCATAAAATCTCCGCCATTAATCCATGCATCCCAAACGGTGGCTGAGTCAGCAAAAACAATGAAAGTAAGCATAACACCCGTATTATCAATTAAAAATATTTGATGGCCTACTCATTTCCATATTCATGAATTGATGTCACGGGGGCCGGGCGATAAATTCCAGTGCTCGACACGGAAACTGAGATTGTGACGTCATGTCTATTGTTGGAATATTTGATGGTTTGGCGTCTTATCAAAAGGGAGGAATCGGCGCTGTTCTGAGACAAACAGTCATAAATGTCTAGATTGCGTTTAACCCTTTCAAGGCAAGACGACTTAATTCTCTTACAAATCAACGTTTCCCTGGTTTTTATATACTTGTAAAAGCATGCAAAGTTCGTCGGTGGAAAAAAAAAAATGAGCTTTTATTATAGCACAATATCCACTAAATGTTTCAAAGCTCTTTACAATGTGTCATTCATTCATTCATCATCCCATGATCTGATGATGTCGGGGGATACATGGGTTGCAGTCTCACCACTCTCCGCCATTGGTCTCTATTTTTTTTTGTTAATTGAGCTTTATATAGCGCAATATCCACTAAATATGCGCAAAACGCTTTACAAGGGGACGCTGGTCAACAGCAACATTTAACATGTAGGACAGGACATAACGTCTATTAGACGATATTACAATTTTCGGACAAAGACAACGCTGTTAACGGCCAGGTCCCATTTTACACCTGAGTACGGTAGAGAGTTGAGTAAAGAGCCTTTTCCAAGACTCAACTATGCGCAAGGGCGCGAGGCTCGAACCCAGGACCTTCCGATCCGAAAGCGAGTGTCATACAACAAGACCACATAGCCGCACTTCTCTTACAAATCAATGTTCCCTGGTTATTTATCTAGTTGTAAATGCATGCAAAGATCATCGGTGGAACCATGCACCAGCTTAGCCTTAACCGACATTTAAAAAATCCCTCTATTCCCTCTCACAGACAATTGTTTGTTTGTTTTGTTTTTAAGGGTTATACGGCGCTTGCAACACATTAAGGTCATATCAGCGCCAGTAAATAGGAAGAAAATGGGATAGTAAAAGTTCTAGAATTACAATTAAAGCAGCCAAGAGAAAGTAAGACAAAGGGGAATTTGGAACAAATAAGGATCAGATGTAGAATCCAAGAGCATACCACCAATGTACTTAGTTTGAGATCACCTATAAGTCTCATCCGGACACATGCACAAAATCCAACAAAGAGGAATACACTCAAATGCTTACATTATACATTCAAAATATTAAATATAATAATACATAACAGAGAGGTGATTTACCAAGGAAAAATATCTCATCTCCCAAAACAATAACTATGCATTGACTGTTTCCCTCATAGCTAGGACTCCGGCCAGGGCCAGGACAAAACCAAGTAATCTCATTCCAAGACAAAGACAGAAAGCATATTGGAAAACAGATATAAGGGATAGAAGACCAGTATGTACCCCCCTGCCCACTATGGAGGTAAGGATCCCCACCCAGTAGTAGTAGTAGTAGTAGTAGTAGTAGTAGTAGTAGTAGTAGTAGTAGTAGTAGTAGTATTGTAGTAGAAGTAGTTAGTAGTATAGTAGTAGTATAGTAGTAGTAGTAGTAGTAGTAGTAGTAGTAAAGTTTGTAGTAGTAGTAGTAGTAGTAGTAGTAGTAGTAGTAGTAGTGTGGTGGTGGTAGTAGTAGTATAGTAGTATAGTAGTAGTAGTAGTAGTAGTAGTAGTAGTAAGTAGTAGTAGTAGTAGTAGTAGTAGTAGTAGTAGTAGTAGTAGTAGTAGTTAGTAGTAGTAGTAGTAGTAGTAAATAGTAGTAGTAGTAGTTAGTAGTAGTAGTAGTAGTAGTAGTAGTAGTAGTAGTAGTATAGTAGTAGTTAGTAGTAGTAGTAGTAAGGGATAGTAGTTAGTAGTAGTAGTAGTAGTAGTATAGTAGTAGTAGTAGTAGTAGTAGTAGTTAGTAGTAGTAGTATTAGTAGTAGTAGTAGTATAGTAGTAGTAGTAGTAGTAGTATAGTAGTAGTAGTAGTAGTAGTAGTAGTAGTAGTAGTAGTAGTAGTAGTAGTAGTAGTAGTAGTAGTAGTAGTAGTAGAGTAGTAGTAGTAGTAGTAGTAGTAGTAGTAGTATAGTAGTAGTATGTAGTAGTAGTAGTAGTAGTAGTAGTAGTAGTAGTAGTAGTAGTAGTAGTAGTATATTGTAGTAGTAGTAGTAGTAGTAGTAGTAGTAGTAGTAAGTAGTAGTAGTAGTAGTAGTAGTATAGTAGTATAGTGTAGTAGTAGTATATAGTAGTAGTAGTATAGTAGTAGTAAGTAGTATAGTAGTAGTATAGTAGTATAGTAGTAGTAGTAGTAGTAGTAGTAGTAGTAGTAGATAGTAGTAGTAGTAGGTATAGTAAGTTAGTAGTATAGAAGCTGTATGAATAGTGAGAACAGTGTGGGTGGGCGGTGGAGGGGCGAGGTGAAAAAGTCACGGCGGAGGATGGGGTAGGCAAGACTGACTTACTTCTCTTCCAAATCAATGTTTCCCTGGTTATTTATCTAGTTGCACAATGCATGCAAAGATCGACGGTAGAACCGCTCACCACCTTAGCATAACCGACATTATGAATTCCCTCTATCCCCTTCTCAGAGACAATTGTATTGTCTTTAAACGACGTGCTCGCAGTTTCAGGTCTGATAGCCAGCCAAACGCAATAATTATGGATTGATTTTACATTGTTGTCATAAATGGACAATAACTTGCGTTTGGTTTGAAGTATTTCCATAATTCGGGTCATCAGATCAGACCTGCAAATAAGTACACTAAGCCTTTAGGTATTATATATATATATATATATATATATATATATATATATATATAATATATATATATATATATATATATATATATATATATATAACGAACACAGTTTTGAAATCCTGAACCCTAAACTGAGTACACTTAGTCTTGAGGTATGATTGGGGGAAAAAGGGATAAGAGACAGACTATAATATATATTATATATATATATATATATATATATATATATATTATATATATATATTATATATATATATATATATATATATTATATATATTTTATATATATATAAGTATCAATCCACTATTAGGTGACCACTGTGAAATGCACCATTGGAGGACCAAGCATATGTCTTGTTCAAATTGATTAAACTGTTCAATCTTTGTTCAAATGAGTATAGTTTGATGCCCTACAATGATTTATGAACACAATTCTGATGCTTGATGATCACAATGGTATATAAAAATTACTCGGTCCCCCTACTGTTTTACTAAGTGTTTCTGTAGCTTTAAGGAGACATTTGGTAAAAACATGTTTTTAGGGAGACCACATTAAAAAACCCTTTTAGGGACCCCAGTATATGTTTATATATGTGTATACCTAAGAGTGCATTTTCAAGTGAGCTACCACCAAATTGTCTAAAATAAAGTAAGTCCTTAAGATTAAGAGCTTCATGGCCATAGTGTCGAAGCTTATCCCAGTGTGCGTAGAGTGAAATGGCCGAGCAACGCATTTACTAACTCCTGGAAGGTCCATCCCTCAGAAGGGGCGTCAGGGAAATAACCTGGGACTCAAACACGGCAAAAAATATTCCCAGTTTGCTCCGTGCGCCATTGTTTTTGCAGTCCCCGACCCTTTAGAAACCTGACGACCCAGGTTAAGATCAGAGATAGAAGGGACCAAGGCAGAGGAGTTTATTTGTTGTTGTTGTATACCACGAATGGACTTGGTTTGTTTTGTTTTGTTTTTAAGGGTTTTACGGCGCTTGCAACACATTAAGGTCATATCAGCGCCAGTAAAAAGGAAGAAAATGGGATAGTAAAAAGTTCTAGAACTACAATTAGAGCACCCAAGAAAAGTAAGGCAAAGGGGATTTGTTTCAAATAGGAAACAGTAGATTCCAAGAGCCCACTATCAAAGTACTTAGTTTGAGATCACCTAAACGTCTCATTCAGACACAAGCACAGGTCCCAACAAAGAGGATACACTCAAAGTTTACAAAGCATAAATAATATGTAAACAAAACAATAAAGAGCATAACAGACAGATGATTTACAAGGGAAAAATATAATCTCCCAAAACTCGAACTATACATTTGACTGTTTCCCTCCCAGCCAGGTCCTGACAAAACCAAGTAATCCCATCCCGAGACAAAGACAGAAAACAAGTTGGAAAACAGACATAGGGGATAGAAGACGCAACGAGTACGTCCCTGCCCATTATGGAAGTCGGGAACCCCACCCAGTGAATGGAGTTGGATGGATAGGACAGCAGATCTGATGGACACAATGAACGGCTTCAATCAACATCTCATTCACTTTAACTTGCACAATGCTTGCTTTGGTTTCGTGGTAGACAGTTCGTCTGACGCCCGAGTTGCCAGGGTTCGAATTCATATTTGTGGCGATGCAGAGTCATTGTAAAAGTCTCATTTACAGTCTCACTTGTGTTAATTGGAGTACGTTACTGAATTGTAACAACGTTGTTCGTGTCCATATAAATGTACTACCACTACCACTGCACGTTGAGCTCATTGTGGGTTTTATGATACATCAACTCGTGTAAAATTACATTTACATTTGACCGAAAAATGATACATAACGATAGAAGTCTACAAATCATATGCAGGTTTATTTCAGTTCCAAAAGCCATCACAAACATTCATCCACTGTATCACATAAGTCTTTGGTCACCAAATAAAAGCATGAAGTTTGTTATATGTACAGTGCAACATAAAAGGATAGAAACAGTTTTACTGATAAACCCTCAAATGATAACAAACCAATATGTTGTTGCTGGTAAGTGCTTAATTGCATTTGTTAAAAAGCATAAACTGTGAAGCAAAAGTGTTGAAATCGTTTGAATAAAGTTTAATGCAAAAAAATAATTCTTAAGCCTTTATGCCGTTCTAAGCTGTCGTTGCTGCATTTTTTTTTCATTATTAATTATTATTATTCTGATTAAGGAGGATGAGGGATAAAGAAAGAATGAAAATTAAATGCACAGAGGTGTCATTTTGACAGTCACCTCTAAAGATTGCAACTCTTAAAATTATCATAAAAAGAATAGTGAAATTTTACATTAGGTATCTAGACAATGCTGAACATAAAGCTACATTGGCCAATTAAGTTAGGGTTAGTAGAAAGACTTTTTATTCTGCCATATCTGATTCTTTCAGATAGTTCTACATAGCTGCCAACTTTTCAAAAATAAAATAAGGAACGCTCATTTGGCCCGGGATGAGGGGCGATGTGTGCCGAAAGTTCTAGAATTACAGTTGAAGCATCCAAGAGAAAGTAAGACATAGGGGAACTGGGAACAAATAGGGATCAGATGTAGATTCCAAGAGCGTATCACCAATGTACTTAGTTTGAGATCACCTATAAGTCTTATCCGGACACAAGAACAAAATCCAACAAAGAGGAACACACTCAAATGCTTACATTATACATTAAAAAATAACAAATATAGTAATAATACATAACAGAGAGATGATTTACAAGAAAAAAATATCATCTCCCAAAACAATAAATATGCATTTGACTGCTTCCCTCCCAGCTAGGACTCCGGCGAGGGCCAGGAAAAAAACAAGTAATCTCATTCCAAGACAAAGACTGAAAGCATGTTGGAAAACAGATATAAGGGGATAGAAGACACAGTTGTACCTCCCTGCCCGCTATGGGAGCTTTCCACAACGAGATCAAAATTCAGAACGGACAATATAAAGAAAGAATTCAACTGCCTCAACTTTGATAAGGACCAATACAAGAAGCACAATTGTAAATAAATGAAATAACTTAAGATGGTTAGAAATGCATAACTACCAACCTGGTAATCACTTGAGGGGGCGTTTTTGGGTAAAAATTAGGTGAGTTCAGATAAAAAGTAGACGATAGCATATATGTTTTCTTTCATGCAACATAATGGTCTTTAAGTAGTATACTATAATAGTAGTTTATAGTAAAATGCACCTCTAAATATTAGAGAATTCCTACTTCTTACTTTGACAAGATAAACACACCTAAAAATGGAGTATACTTATTTTTCTTGAACCTAAACCGTTACAAAAGCTTGCTTGAAAAAAAAATTAAAATCAGATGAAGATGTTTTTAAAGGGATTAAATTTATATATTTCATAAATTAATAAAGGGAAATAATCATTGTCATCTTTAATCAATATAAGCAATTGATTTTCTTATTGAATACCTTCCAATCAAAAAGGTGGATTTAATTTTATCTTAATTAAAATAATATTTGAACAAATAGTGAAAGTATCAATACTGTCTTAGAATATTCAAAGTATATCGAGGCTAACATCCATATCCTATGCAAATCTCCAATACATTATGAAAGGTTTGATTAAAATACAGGCGTCATATAAACGATGGAACTTTTTTAATTGTTAAAAATCATTTATGATAGAGGCATAATCAAATTAAAGAGCTACACAAATGGAGATTATGCTCTCACTGGACACAAATAATAATGATAATAATAATAACAACAATAGTATAGTAGTAATAGTAATAATAATGGATCAATAATAATAATTCATTAGGCTCACATGGCTTTTTTACCACAAATTAGTCAAAAATTACAAAATACGGATTTTGAACTAAAAATAAGCACTTACGGACTCAGGAAGTCAAATACGGAACAAATCCGTTTTAACAGAACGGTTGGCAGCTATGGTTCTACAAAGCATTTGTCTCTCAAGCTGAGCAAATGAATGTTCATATAATATAAAAAAGGATATTGCAATGATGAACAGATTGTACTATATAAAGATAAAACGTTTTTGTAAACCCCCAAAATATGTCAATAACACTATACAAAACAATGAATGTAATAACAAATCAAATTCATGATTGTCATTACACCGATTGAAACGCTCTTTCCCTTCTATATTTATTTCTTTCATTAAAAATCTTGTCTTCACCAAACTAATTAGTGTACCTTCAGGGATTCCTTTTGTGAAAATACCCTGTGGTGTTTTAAGAACAGAATAATTTCAGACTTTTAGGTAATGATCCCCTTGAACCATTTGCTGAAACATCTTCGACAAAGTTTTTAAAATATGACTTGACTCTATCTGTATCCTCATCTGACCATGACATGTATCTCCGATTTTTGCTTGAATTCCTCTTGGGTTCAGTTTGTTTTGAAGAACACGTAAGCTGATTTGGCACTCCTGCTTCACCATCAAATATTTCTTCTTGATTTGCAGCTGTTACTATGGATGTTCCAAAATTGCATTTGAGTTTTCTATCACTACAGAGTCATTTGTTTCAATGTTACAATTTCCTTCCCAGTGACCGATGCTGAGTTTATCAATTTGACCCAAAAAATGACCAACTTCTGTTATTTCCGTATGCAAGTGGACACTGATAAATGTTTTGATTGATTGATTCACTGTGTCCCATATGTCGATAGAAGACACTCTCTCGTGTTGTGGGACATCAAGTAAGGCAAATAATGTCGAAGCTCGGTGCCTGAATTTATCAGCTATTAACAACTGGGGTTTCTCTAAATCCTTTACTAAGGAAGTGACATATTTGATGGCAATGTAACCACTTACATGATCTTTGGATATTCCTGTATTTGGAAAAAGAAATGGGTTGTCTGAAATATCAACAGCTTTACGCTCTGTGCAAGTTTCCTTAAGGCTGAATTGTGTCATTGGGTATCAACACAGGGACCAACATCTTGCTTCCCTTTCCAGACTGATAGGCCAGCTATACTCTCAAGTAACGCTTTTTCCAGAGGATCAGTGACATGTTTGTACAAGCTGGGGATCAACCCATACACCTGAATCTGCATCATTCCAGTCTTTTAACAACATCCTTGCGGGTTCTCCGCCTCTCCTCGCATTAAACATTGTAAGCCTAGCTACGATGACATTGGCGAAGCCTAACAAACATATGTGAATCAAATAATTGATAATCATCCTCACAAATACAGACCATCTCTTCAGTAATAATTGCCGTAGCTTCTTTATATCATTCTCTAATGGCATCTCTTTGGGTTTTCTCAATTTGTTCCTTTGCTTCACATTGAACTCTGGCTGTAAAAAAATACTATCCCAATTATAATCCAGGACAGCTTTGAACAAATCTATCTCCTGCGGATTCTTCCATTGTTTTGCATTATATATTCCCCTTTAAGAAATTAATTAACTTTTTCAATATAAATCCAATTGAAAGCTTCAAGCCTGCTTTCAATGTCCCATCCTCTTTCAAAGTCATTTCAGAAATGGTTTGCGATATTTCATTAAAGTTACAACGCTTCACCACGTCCTCTCCAGAGAAAGAAGGTTGATTTGTTCTCTTCCTAGTTTTTAAAATCAAATTTCCTAGATGCGTAAATCATCATTATAACTTTTCTCTCCTTCTTTGAACTTTTACTCCACAATTTTGTTTCCTAACAATACATAGCTTTGTCAGATCGACACAAATTTCCCACTTCATCATTCCGAAATTTTGTCAAGAATATTCTCCTTTATTTCTTTACTTGCATTGGGAGCCACGGGATAAAATTTTACAACCCCAGTACACAGAGCATGCTCAGTACTACATTCTTCTTTTGTGTTCATAAACCCTTCGTCCAGAGTAAAACCCCTTACAGCCAGCACACATAACAACTTCATGTGACCCTTGTGCTCTCTCACGCATAACTATTGAATGTGTTTCTAGTGTTTGAATAAAAAATGCCCTTTTTCTTGAGATAATCCATTGTTCTATCCCTTTCCTTTACAGGCTGTTTCATGGCCTCTGTAACTTCTGTCTCATCTTTGTGTTTCCTCATCAAATGCCTTGAGAGTTTGTTTGCAACTGTCCACAGTATGGACAGGGTCTCCTTGGCTTTTTGTATTTCTCTGGAAAAAAAAAGAAGAAAATAAAGCACATCATGCTATGAACTATGAAAAAAAATCAATAGACAGATCGTATGCACATCAGCTACATGACAGCGATAGAGAGGAATAGCATTCCAAATATTTAAGGCCTGGACAAGTAACTGTCATAATTCCTTCTTGTTATATACTTTTCTACCATCTATTCCTTTGGAAGAGGTATGTTAGATTTGTGGAGACCTCTGCCACATAACAAATCCAGTGAAAAGACGCCATATTTTTGTTTTGAAATAGAAATAAATAGATCAATCCACCCACTTCACTGGGTTCAAGGTTTCCCTCTTCATTATAATCAAAATATGAACATAAATCGGAATAGTAACACATTGAAGTCTCATCTGAATACATAGATTGTCCTTTGTTGTTTCAGCGAATAATCAGACAGAATGTCAAAAGAATTTTATGTTTTTCCCCAACCACCCCTTGGAGGTATCAGATCAGCGGAATGTTTTTTACGTTGAGCAACAAAATTTACTCCAAATGCTTCACTCGACCCAGGCGGAAAAGCAATCAAGAATAGACCCAAGTCCTATCCAAAGACTAACATTTCATTTAAGTTTATTGTAGGCCCTTGCCAATCGACAAAATTCAATTCACATAAATTATTTACAACAATCAGAAATTAATTATATCAATAATAGTAATAGAATGCAATGAAGGCAATATCAAAAATAATAATAATAATAATAATAATAATAATAATAATAATAATAATATAATAATAATAATAACAGTAGCGGCAATAAGTAACAATTAATTATAGTAACAAAAGTAATAATAGACTATAGTTCATAGTCATAACAATGACTTTCTTTGCATTGAGGGATGAGAAAACATCACCGGCTGGCAGAACAAACAGCCGACATCAATCAAACGTCCTCCAGACCGTTGAGCATCGGCTTCATTAATTCCTTAAAGAACTTCCCCCCAACTGCCTGAACGATGCTGATGCCCAGACAACTTAATCCTGATTTATATTTGTGGGAATGAAATATGACATGTATATGCCGGAATATTTCAATACAAACACACTGTTCAGATAGAAAATATTGAGTCTTGCTTTGTTAATTGACACAGGTAAGTTAGGAAAATAAATGCTAGTAAAACGATCAGCAAGTTCGTGAACACTGCTTCTCAACTCGAACATATGTTTTCATCAAATCTACACACATCATGTTGTGAGCTGAATTTTAAATGATCTCAGTTGTCATTGAAAGGAAACCCAAGAATTTTAGAATAAAGAAAAATAATGAACCTGGAAGTCAAAAGGGTTTGTAGCACAGCAGACATTATCAAAGTATAATTTTAGTACCGACAAATTAAAAAGAAAATGTGCTTTTCTTTAAATGCTCCCATCATCATATACTGTTTAGGTTGCAAGATTAATAAAAATGTTATCTACTCTGATTCTCGTAAGTTTTCCAGCTGGTCTGTGAAAAAAAGCCTTAAGCATCATAGAAATACAAAGAAACAGTTTTAATATATAGATGGGTTGTAACAAAAAAAAACCATTTTAAACACTTACAATACAAACAATTTAAGTCTATTACAGACAAAAAAAAACCCCAATAAAATAAACATGAACATTTTTATGGCTGGTTTCACTGATATCACTCACACATTGGGTTTCAGATTCTAAGATGTCCACCCTATCAAATTTGGATTTGTGCTTGTTATGTAAATGGTAGCGTATTTTGCGACGCAGCACTGCCAAAACAGAAAAAAATGCAATAACACAAATGCAGCACCATGGAGGGGGGGAAGTTTTCTTTTAAAAGGAATGGGTAAATTAAATTGATCCCACAAATATCAAAGGAGAAGAATGACAAAAAATGACTCACCATTGCACGTAACACGTTGGTTTGCAAGTGTATAGCATTCGGGTTGAACCTGGTCCCAGACTGGCAACGAGGTTCAGTCTGTGATAGTTGTGGATGAGGCTCTGACTGAGTTGGGGAATGAGCACTAGGTTCCAAAGACAATGATGTACTCAGCATTGGGTACCTCACAGAGTACGTAGAGGAATCAGACTCGGAGTCAGCAACAAAATCGGGACCCTGTATATTTTGTGGAAAAGATGACAGATCAATCAATTTATTCATGTTGACAATAAACATGAAGAGCCATTGTTTAATAATCCAACTAAACAATTAGCTGGTTAATAATGCAAGTATAATAAAAAGAGTTGAGAAAGGCAGACATATTGTCTAAGTATTTAATATGTTCAACTGTGCTTGGATAAATATAGATACACCAACCAGGGTTTCAGTAAACCGTTTTAAACCAACTCTTTAAATCCTACACCAGGACCAACAACTACAAAACAATTTTTTATATCACTACGATTCTGGACATATAAACGGTTGTCATTGCAACAATATGAACTTCCTAACCTTGCAACTGCAATAATAGTTAACAAAAAAAGTTGATAAACATTACGATGCAAGAGAATTTGGACAAAATGCGAGATCAACAGTATAATCCCAACAGAAGCTATTTTAATTTTTCCTGAAAACGCATCATTTTTCACATTTTGTCAAATAAAAAACAAACGACTTCAAATGTGAATGGCTCATCAATGAATATCACTTCAAAATATAACGAGGAAGGTTTAAAATAGTGTTATTGTTGGCGAAGTCCACTGCAAAGAAAAATTTTTAACAACAAAAAACTAGGAGATCTCACTGGTGTAAAACAGTGTTGTCCTTGTCCTGAAAAATTGTATTGCGCCTAACAGACTGCAGGTCTCATCTTTTGTGGCAAATGTGTTTTGTCCACCACAAAAAATGGTGATGTGAAGCATTTTGAGCATGGTGCCAACTGTGGATAAACGCTATACAAATGTTATGATTTTTATTTTAATGTAACAAACTTACCACAAATGAATCATGTGATATGGAACTTTGTTCTGCATCACTTTCAGGCTCTGAGTTGGAGTCTATATAGAAAATAAAAACAACAAAAAAAAGCTGAAGACTATCATGTGCAAGTTTTTCTCTAAACTCTTAAACAAAAAATCATGCCATCTTGTGCTGTAAAAGGATTTTTTAAAATTATTTACCTTATGACTATTGTCCTTTGGAAAAAAAAAGAAAATTAAGTCCGAAACCTTCTGGCTATTTTCTTTTAAATTTCAAGAACATCAGAGTTGGCAAGGGAGGACGGAAATATAATTCCAGAAACCAATCTGTCTATAATCATATCCATATGATAGTTTTTCGTTCAAGATTCAGGTACAGTCCACTTAGGATAATCGCAATACCTTGGGATCATCGAAAATGTTGGGATTAACCGAAATTCAGTTCCTGTCCACTATTTCAACATTTTACACATTTATTGTCAACTCAAACCAGTAAATAATATTCTAGTCCACCACATACAGAGCAATTTGATTGAAACAAAAACCATATGGCAGCCCCGTGTAGATTTGTCAACCAAAAGCAGCTATGAAGCAAGCCGACATCTTATTCAGATTGGAAGAAGTTTCAATCTTTTTTCTCAACAATTCAACATTTGTCAGAGTTAAAGAGATTAGCCTTAATGAGAGACAATAAGCTCTCACCAAACTCGTTGGTCACAATGCACAGTTGTTAATCCTAAAACAAAGGATAATCGCTCAGTCTCTCTTTATAACTGTCATTATAACCTGTTGTCAAGATTATGACAGCCCCACCCCTCTTCTATTTAATGGCCACCGATGACGTCACAAACCCATACTGCAGAGCCCCGCCCTCTTTCGACTCTAACAGAGTGGTGACACACTACTGTAGCATTAAATCCTGCTCACTCTCGATTCTTCAACCTGTCACGATTCATCCATGATGAAATTTAATCATGATATACTGTTTGATTTCTTGAATTTACCACTTTTTAAAAAACCGAAGTTTGTTGCAATTAACCAGTGACTTTTATATAGAATTATTTCCATTGCTTAGGAAATATTGTGATTAACCGAAAGTTGCGATTAAACGAGTTGCAATTATCCGGAGTGGACTGTAATAGTATTAAACATCATGACTCAAAAAAAAAAAAAAAAAAAGCAAACTATGTGTACCTAAATGTTATTCATTTCCTCATCAAATTACATTCTTACCATTAACATCATAGATCACATCAAAAGGGTTGTCTGGATTGACAGCAAGACATTTTTTCAGGATTTTTAAAAGCTCCAAATCTCTCTGATCTGAAGTTACAAAAGAAATAGCATATTCTCAACATTAAACTATGATTTTGTGATATGGCATACTGTATGCATAAAGCAAGATGCAAAGACAGGTTTAAGTTTAAATTATTTTTTTATATTCTTTTCAAAAATCCATTCTAGTTTTGCCAAAAAAATAAACACGAGAAGTGTTGAGTTGGATAGCGCAAAACTAAAAGTAGTAGTGGTAGTAGTAGTAGTATAGTAAACGGACAGATCTTACTAGTGTGAATCTACAGTCTACAGAAGTTCCCCGAATTATCTGACTCCACTTCCAAATGACTGACTGACAATGACAATCATCAATCGGTGTGTGTGTGTTAGGTAACTTTGGTAAACGTCCATTTGGCCCTCCAGCAGGAGCCGATAAATGGCCTAGTGGCTGTGACCCATTTTTTGGACTTTTGAGTGATGGTTTCAGAAAAAGTTCCATAGATTTTTTTGTTTATGGATGGATTTTAATGATTTATGTCTTATTTTCTTCAGGAGAAATTACTCTATCGTTTGGTGTAGTTTATTTAAAATCAATGACAATTTAGTATAACTTTTGATTATGGATAAAATAGGGTATAATTTAGCTTTGGATAATTAAAAGATTAGAACTTGGGGAAATCAAAATTTCATGCTGGCACGTTTATTTAACATCTTAACTTTTTTATAAAATTAAATTCAGGCAAAGTTGTATACCGCACCATGAAATTCGTTCCAGTAAAATCCTTACTCAAATCTTAGCGGTCATTTAGACCAGTTTTGAAATCCAAATGGCGGTTACTACCGGAAATGCAACAATTTTCAGGGTCACAAAGGTCCGTCAGTAAATAACAAAGGCAAATAGAAGACCATTGTCAGCCTTTAAACTAACACAACTTTTTTTCTGCTTATCTGATTTTCACATTTTGGTACATTAGAATCGGTTGAAAGCACTTTAAAATGATATAGGTTTCATTGAGCTCAATCCAATTTTGAATTTTTTACCAAAGTACCTAGTGTGATGTCTACCCTATTGAAAATCTTAAATCAACAGTGATGAATAAGAATGGCCAATAACTTACCATTTAAATTATTTCGGTGTCTCTTCAATGATGCCTCCAGCATCAATTTACCCCACGATGCCATAGACGTCTAGTTTGGAACTCAGCAAGTGACGAAAAAATACTTGCGGCTATAGAGAGGCGTCCGTCGGCCACTCTCTTCGCAAGTCAGTTGTCAGTGGTTATCAGATAATCATTGGTTTCTGAAAATATAGAAACACAGCGGTTCATTTAAAAAGCTCTTTTGTAGATCAAGATATAATGTTAGGTATTGCACTTTAAAATCTCTTCAGACATAGAAACGGGTCAACTTGACGTCTAGACCAAATCATTTCGAAGATCGATATGGCAACAGCAACGCCTGGAATGGAGGATTTAAATGCGGCATCTGACGATTCTACTGCTATGACAGAAGATGCTCCATTTCACGACGTCGAGATGGCTTCAACTGGCATCAGGCATCAACATGCTACTCAATAATGGGTTTGATGAAGCGTTTGACTAAGAAATTAAAGCTGATAACTGATAACCACCTACTACTGACTTGCGGAGTGAGTGAGTGCCGAGTGCCTCTTTATGCGCGAAATGTACTAAACAGACGTTTCACGAAAAAAAGAGTTACTATGTTTGCTTGTCTCTTGTCACCAAGATAAGAATCCGGACCAAGATTCGATAAATCTGTTTCTAAAAATAGATTATAATTCGTATATCTTGTTCATTCCTCAGTTCATCAACTTTCACACAATTTTATATTAGGTTTTCATTACTATAAAAATCCATATAATTGCTCTAGAATTTTAGAGAAAATTCGGAAAGATATATTGCCTCACTATTGAAATATATCGATGAAAACACTGGTACCCCTATTGTACTTTTTTCAGGCGGTCACCTTATTGACCAACGTGAAATTTAGGCATAACTCTTCTTACTGTGGTGTTTAACAAATAACTTCAATACTATGATTTACAATTATATATCCTGACGTTGGGTTGACAACCTTAAACTAAAATCAGAAAAGTGGAATGTGCTAGAGGTCAAATCAATAGGGGGACCGGATTTTGGTCTCCCTATTGGTAAAGTACTGTAAATGAACTAATAGGGGTACCAAAAGTCTCCCTATCCGGTATTAATACATATATATATATATATAATTAATATATATATATATATATATATATATATATATATGTCTTATCTCTCTATATATGACGGACATAGTTTTGAAATCCTCAACGCTAAACAGACAGACAGTATAAGGGGCAACTTTCACGAAAGTGTGATCACATTCATATCTATTGTTTTTTTGGTTTCAGTAGAAAGATTGATGCTTAAAAAATACTTGGCATTTATTCAAAACACTCGGTATTTTACGCTTGTAGGACTTGTTTGATATTTTGTATCGTACACTGTGCCATTTGTGTGTATGGATGGATGGATGGATAGACGGACGGATGGATGTATGGATGTAAGGATGAATAGATGGATGGATGAATAGATAGATGGATGGGTGGATGTATTATGTATGTGTGTATCTATGGATGGATGGATGGATGGATGTATGGATGGATGGATGTATGGATGAATAGATGGATGGATGGATGAATACTGGTATATGTATGTATCTATGGATGTATGGATGTATGGATGAATAGATGGATGGATGGATGGATGGATGTATTATGTAATGTGTGTATCTATGGATGGATGGATGGGTGGATGATGTATGGATGGATGGATAGATGGATGGATGGATGGATGGATATATGGATGGATGGATGGATGGATGTGTGTGTATGTGTGTGTGTGTGTGTTTGCGTGTGTGTTTTGTTTTACTTTGATTTTTTATTAATTAGTTTGTTTTTGTTGTTTAATTTTGTTTTTCTACCGGAGGAAAACAACATTTAACTGCGAAATGATTCGGATATCAGTCACACTCGGGCATCGTCCTACTAGTGTTGTGTTGGCTAAGTCATTGGTCCTACGTGTGTTTGTGTTGGCTAGTTAGGGTCCTACGTGTGTTGTGTTTGGCTAGTTAGGGTCCTACGTGCGTTGTGTTGGCTAGTTAGGGTCCTACGTTTGTTGTGTTGGCTAGTTAGGGTCCTACGTGTGTGTGTTGGCTAGTTAGGGTCCTACGTGTGTTGTGTTGGCTAGTTAGGGTCCTACCTGTGTTGTGTTGTCTAGTTAGCATCCTACGTGTGTTGTGTTGGCTAGTTAGGGTCCTACGTGCGTTGTGTTGGCTAGTTCGGGTCCTACGTGCGTTGTGTTGGCTAGTTAGGGTCCTACGTGTGTTGTGCTGGCTAGTTAGGGTCCTACGTGTGTTGTGTTGGCTAGTTAGGGTCCTACTGTGTGTGTGCTGGCTAGTTAGGGTCCTACGTGTGGTTAGTTGGCTAGTTAGGGTCCTACGTGTGTTGTGGTTGGCTAGTTAGGGTCCTACGTGTGTTATGTTGGCTAGTTAAGCACCCCTTGGAAAGCGCGTTGAGCACGTTTAGTGGATACTGCGTTGTATGAAATCTCGAGTCATTAATACTCTGCCCACTCGGCCAGGTGCCCAATTATTTTATGGCCTTCTGAAAACTAAAACTGGTGGTCATTTGTGACCATTCGTGTCAAAACGGTATTATGTTGGGATGGACCAGATGTTAAAAAAAATCAAATTATAGTTAAATGGTGAAAATATGAAACATTGGTATTTTATTACAGTAAAACATGATATTTCCTTCTCCTCTATAAAGTATATAAACTCAACTTAAGCATGATATTTTCTGGCTACAAATCCCATTTTAAGCATCGTTTAATCATCCCGACTTAATACCGTTTTGAAACGAGGGGTCACATTTGACGAGACAATTACTTAATTGTTAACAATGAATAATAGAATTAGTGCCAGAAAGGGTTAGGAATAATGACGGCTCCCGCCCTGTTGTATGACCATTTAGGAATCATTGACCGTTACACCCACGCACCACGCACTCACAAAGACACACACATACGCCACATAAACACATACACACGTGCACACACTGTATATAATAGATGTACCTCCTACACATTTCTAATCACAGAGATCTGACTGCTTTCCACAACCTCCCTCTCTCCATTACTGACCGAGTCCAAACCATTCTTATATATTATTGTGAGGGACAGCTTTTGGGTTTATATCGAATTATAAACTCTGTCACTCCCCCCCCCCCCCCCCCCCCCCCCACCCCCCCCCCCCCCCTCTCTCTCTCTCTCTCTCTCTCTCTCTCTCTCTCTCTCTCTCTCACACACACACACCACACACACACACACACCACTGGTGACAACTTAAAATGTGGACGTACCACTGCAGCTATAGCAGTAGTAGAGTAAGCTACCCAATTGCTGCTAGGTGGACAGGGGAACCGGATACAAATTCTGGCTGCAAAGGGACTCGAACCCGAGACCATTGGCGTGACAGTCCAATGCTCTACCAAACTGAACTAACGAGACCCCCGCTACTAGAGCTATGATTACCATAATTCATCAAAAATTAAGTCACAAAATGCTATTTACAATTTATATTTATTTGTGTAAAGTGACCAAAAAAAAAAAAGACATTATTACACAAAATATCATGGTCACAAAAAGGTTCATTGTTTGATCATAATTCACTAAGATTTCAAAATAAAACAAAAATCCCAGCAATTTCATTACTAGTTCATCATTAGTAGTTATTACAGAAGTCTGTCATGGCGAGACTGGATTTTACGTCATTCATCATTCAATCCTCTAACAGTTCAGAAATTAGCCCCTGTGATGCGACTCGAGCCCTCCGAGTGCTCAATGTGAAAGTTGTAGCGGATGGAATGATGTTTGACGTGAAATCCAGCCTAGCCAGGAAGGGTTATACACAAACATTTTTGCCTCTTTAAAAAATCACACAAGGTAATAATGATATTGTTACTGCCCTGTAAATAAAATGAATTTGTTAAGAACTTGACGGCTTTTACACATTAGCTTCTTTTTCAATTGTTCACTGTACAGTTTACCAGCATAGAAATACCTGACCTGAATATATTTCTCAGCTATTGTATTAGTAGAAGAATTAAATGATTCTCAGTCCCCTCATGATCAAACAATATGAGAATGAAATAATGTAGAAAAAACTGGTTTATTGACGAAAGACTTCATCGGAAGTTCATGATGCTTAGCAAAAGTTTATGGCAATCATATCGATTGAAATGAAAATGATCTTGACCTACAGTTGCAACATATATTCTGAAATGCTTTTCAGAAATTAAACAGACATCAATAACTCCACTAGAAGGAATTTGCAACCCCCTCCCCCCCCCTCCCCCCCCCCCCCCCCCCCCCCCCCCCCTTTGTTCTTAACATCCACTGATCATCGCGATTCGGATTTCCCCGATGAGTGAATCACCGAACTAGGCCGTAACGAAGGAATGTTTTGGTCTTCCCAATATGGCGAAAGCGGTCAGCGATTGGCTTCAGTATTTATGACGTCATCTTCCTTCCATCTATTTTTATTCCAAGCATGCGCACAACCAACATGACGTTCTCTCTCTAATACTTTTCCGCCGGTGACGTCACAGACTATGGTGACGTCCAATCAAGGGACGCTACTCTTCCGCTAATCTCATTCCCTATAGTTGTTCTTATGTTTCCATGTTTGGAACAATAAAATATCTAAAGAAAGCTCACAACACGTGTAAAAATAACCTAACATTTTACACGCTAAATTACACACAATGTGTTCGAGTCAAGAATGCAAAATCACATCAAAGATATTTAAAACCACAAGCACACATGGTTATAATATTACAATCTGTCAATCACAGGGTGGATGGTGAACATTCAATTTTTGTAAGACGACAACTTGAGATTTCAACTCCGGAAATATAAACCAGCAGCTGAGGTTGTACAAAAATGTTCAATGTCAGAGGCTAATTGTTTATTCTAATATGTGACCCTTCGGTCAAAACGGTACTATGTCGGGATGGATAAGATGTTAAAAAATCAAATTATAGTAAAACGGGTCAAAAATATGAAACGTTGGTATTTAGCACAGTAAAATATGATATTCCTTCTCCTCTTTAAAGCATATAAACTCAACTTAAGCATGATATTTTCTGGCTACAAATCACCTATTTTAAGCATCTTAATCATCCCGACTTAATACCGTTTTGAAACGAATGGGTAACATATTGCAATCTGTCAATCACAGTGTGGATGGTGAGCATCCATTTTTGTAAGACGGCTTATGATTTCAACTCCGGAAATGACGCAATGAATGAAATATTAAGAATGTTACTGGGACAATCGTGAAAACGCAAGTTCATGAATTCCCCAAACAGGACCCTTTCCACCAACGTGCTCTGGTTGAACATTGCCATGTTGTCTACATCCCTTTACAAGTTATATGATGTTTTGTGCGGCTATGTGGTCATGTGGTATGACACTCACTTTCGGATCGAAAGGTCTTGGGTTCGACTCTCGCTCGGCGCATAGTTAAGTACTTGGAAAAGGCTCTTCACACACATTCTCTCACCGTACTCGTGTGTAAAAATGAATACCTTACCGTTAACAGCGTTGTCTCTGGTCCGAAAAAAAGTTGGAAAATCGCCGAATAGGCGTATGTCCCGTCCAACATGGTAAATGTTGCTGTTGGCCAGGGATCCATTACAAAGCGCTTTGAGCACGTTTGAGTGGATATTGCGCTGCATATAAAAAAACTCAAAAGCCCAATTTGTGAAATTATTCTGCAATTACTTTCACTTCAATATTTTATTCTTGAAACATTTCGAAGTTGAGCATCGAAGACACAATTCTACTCACTTCATTTCTTGATACCGTGCATGCGAAACTCCCCCACAGCTCAGGTCAGGGCCGCCGAAAGTCAATGATAATACATGCACTAATTAATCAGTTATCCTGTTACGTGATCGTAGTCACAGAATCATCAACCGAAAATACCGAAACCGAAATATGTCCATTGTCACCCACCACAAATAATATAATGAAATATGTTACTGTAGATGGCCGACCTTCGTAGATAAACAATATTAATTACCTTTACCACACAGGGTACGGTACACACTACCATGCCAAAGCAACTTTACATTTTGCATTTTTGCCAAAAACAGGAAAAAAAAGTTTACTCCGAAAATGATAGATTAAGATCACGACCCCCCCCCCCCCCCCCCCCCCCCCACCCCACCCCCTATCTCAAACCTTGCAAAAAAAAAGTCTTAAATTTGAGATTTTAAAAAGTGTACGAGATTCGGCTTTTTGACAAGTTTGTACTTTTTATCGATCGGTATTTGAAGTAGATTATAATTTTTGGCCGAAACGAAAAATAAAGTGTTTCGTTTGGGTAGGTATTGTAAATCATACACGATATGTAAATTAAGTGCTACAAGCTGTGATATTTATTTACACACCAGGTGTGAACACGCACAGACACATATTATGTGTAAAGAAAGAAAGATATAGATAGTATGGCCTTGGCTAAGCAGCTCACAACATTGCCCTCCGGAAGTATAACGGACAAACAAACAAAACTGTGTGTAACCATGAACGTTTATACTCTGGTATATAATGAGAATTACTCATGAACGCGGAAGGAAAAAAAAAAACAAAAAAAAAAAAAAAACCAACAACAAAGACACGAGTGACGTCAACCTCGAACTATCTATATCAATACACACACACACACGCACACACACACGCACACACACACCACACACACACACGCACGAACGAACGCATGCACGTCCTTATACCTCCAATTTCCAATGAAAAGAGATGATCTATAACAATATAATTAATGATTCAATTATTGTGTATTCAAGTCCTGACTGAATGATTCTGGACTAAGGCAATTGGGATGCATGTGTGTGGTGTGTGTGTGTGAGAGAGAGAGAGAGATAGATAAGATGATAGATGGAGAGAGATAGGGAGAGAGAAAGTGAGAGAGAGAGAGAGAGAGAGGGAGAGAGAGAGAGAGAGAGAGAGAGAGAGAGGAGAGAGATGAGAGAGAGAGAGAGAGGAGAGAGAGAGAGAGAGAGAGAGAGAGATTGATAGATGTATTGAGAGAGATAAATGTTGACACACATTTTGATAACGCTGTGAGTATTTCTTTGATAAGTTGTAATTAACAAGCCAAAACCTGCCAAAGACTGGCAGTTTGACGTCATTATTTGGTTTTTGCACCGCCCAATGAGTTGTTGTTAGTAGTGCTCATGGAAACAAGTTATTTCATTGGTTGAACTATTGAATACAACTCACGATTTGTTTTCTTTGGTGGCCAAAGACTGGCATTTTGACGTCATTTTTTGGTCAGTGTCAGGCTATATAACTTTACGAAGGCCACGGTATGTTTGTGTGTTTATATGAGACCCGCTGTGTCAAAACGGTATTATGTCGGGATGTTTGTCGTAGCCCAAGAAGTGAATTTTGAGAGAAAAAGGTAGGAAATAGGACTTTAGAGCGTTTGGCAATGAAATAAATAGTATTTATACTCTAGCATAAGGAACAGAAGGAAACGCATTGTTTTATTCTTTTAAGGTTATCACTTTCATTTTCCTCATCTAGTTCATTCCGACATGATACCGCTTTGAGGTGATCGGCCACATATGTTTGTAACTAAT
>NW_027622590.1:27500-31318 GCF_034508935.2 Berghia stephanieae
AACTATCTAAACTTAACGATGGTTACGGTTTCGGCGCTGGCTTCCGGCGACAACAGACGTGTGTGAATATTTACCTATTTTCTACACATATTTTTATTCATTTATCATTCAATCGTCGGAATTTAAGCCTAAATTTTATTCAAAATGGATGTGAAGTAATATTGTTCCTGATTTTTATATTTATTAGTATATTTATAAGCATAAATGGTGTTTTAGCTGTGATTTTACTGCCAAAATAAGCCTATCGATAACTTATACTCCAGAGACTCTCCGATCCCTCCAACCCGTGTCACCCCACCACCCACTATTGACACATCGTTTATTAAAGTAAGAAAGAGGGGGAGAAAGGGAGGAATAAAAACAAAATTTAACAAGACGGCCTTTTCGTCCATTTTTACCCTGTTGTAGTGACAGGTAATGTAAGATCCTGAAAAATAAAATTGATGAACTGTTTTCACTGTGTCGTTTTTATAGTGACTATCGTCAAGCCTCCATAATAGCGTTAAACAGAGACTTGGCTATCTCCTCACAACCATCATCATGTTTAATATTGAACATATCACTATTTCGAGGAGATCGGACTAATGTAAATAAACGAACTGGGGGTGGGGTGTGCACATATATTAACAACAAAATGGTGCCACCCCAATAACTGTCAGATAAAGAAAAATGTATTGTGACGATTATATTGAATTTATTACTGTTTCGTCACGACCATATTACCTACCCGGGAATATACCAGTCTTTATCGCAAACGTTTTACTTCCCCATCATCGACAACCCACAGCGAAAAATATTTTGGGGAAAAGAAATCAGGACATTAATTAAGCACCCATGCCGTTATTGGGGTTTCATGGCGATTTTTACCAATGTAACGATTTTACTCCGGGACTTCATCAATACGGGGACTGCGAGAAAAGGGGGACAAAAAAAACTTAGATTTATTCCTGTGAAATTATTAAAAATGTTAAAATTTTTTACCCCGCGCCCCATTAGGTTTATTGACCACTGCATGCTCTTGTACTCCCCACCTACCGCCCTGTTTTTAAAGGTAAAACCAGTAAAGAAAAGTGTAAGATCGGGAACGGAAGTGTGTGTAAGATTTGCGTGGTTGTTTGAATGCACTGACTGGAATTTTTTATCGAATCTGTGAAGTGTGGATGGCGAATGACTGTGGATGAGTATTTAAAATTCTGTGAACAGTAGTGTCTTGTAAAAAAGAAATAAATATTATCCAACAATAAGCCTGGATAACAAAAGATCTAAAATTTTTTATTAAAACCAAAAGAAAACTCTCTATACTAGTGGAAACAAAAAGATCGAAACACAAAAAAAAGAGATAAAGAGGGTAATACTATTGTAGGAAAGTACAAAAATAAAAAATTTGAAATGCTTCCGGGATATGGGACACGTGGCGGGGGTTAAAACTGCTGTTAACTATAATCCAAAGCCCCGATTTACAGAAGATTCGAAAATTGAAATTTTTAAATAATTTTTTTCACGTTTCGACACAGCAACAAATTTGATTTGAAAATGAAAAACATAAATTGCAGGGTTTTGGAAGTGAAATGGCTGTTGAGGTCAGTGAAGAGGAAACGAGATTCGATTTTCGAAACTAAAGGGGGGAGGTGCGGGGCCGGATGGATTGAAAGGAAAATATTAAAGAATTGCCCACCAGCTTCCCCCTTTTAACATTTTTTTAACGGGTCCCTCCAATGGTTTCAATCCCTGAAATTGGAAAACTTCAAAAATTATTCCTGTTCCAAAAAAAAAGAAAACTTGAAACTATGAACGATCTCAGACTGTTGCACTGACTTCAATAGTCATGAAATCTTTAGAAAAACTTGTTTTATTAAAATTGGAATCAGTTTATGCCCATTGGTGAAGCCCTCAATTTGCTACAAACCGGGACGTGGCGTGAGGATGCCATTTTGCTGTTACAAAAAATTCAGGCTTGTCCGCTAGGAGCTATTGAGATTGCTTTTTGCAGATTTTTCTTCACGTTCAATACAATGCAACCCCTTTTGGTTGTTCAAAAATTGATAGTCGAATTAAAAGATATTATTCTTGGGGGCTCGAATTTCTTACGGAGGAGAGCACAAATGTTCAAGAGGCAAAAAAAATCTTCCGATAACTACAAAAATGGCGCCTCAAAAGGTTTTGTTTGTCCCCTGATTATTCCAATATACACGAATGACGTGAATCAAACCGAGTGTACCTTTAATAAAGTTTGCAGTGACACCGCTCTTCAAGGCCTCATAACAAATGGCAACGATGGCTTTAGGCAAGAAATTGATAGATTTGTGTCTTGGGTGATGCCCACCCCCTGAGCTTAAATAAGCAAGACAAAGGAGCTAGTGTTGACTTTAAAGTGAAGGAACCGAAGAACCCTTAAAAAAATTAAAAAGGCCAAATTGTTTTTCCGCGAGTTCTCACTACAAAAAACCCGGTGAAAAATTGTGACAGGAAAAGGGGAAAAATTGAAAATAATTAGGCATAAGATGTGCAGACGTACATTTTTTTTTTTAAAACCTCTCATTAAAATAGATAAAACCCTCTGCACATTTTTATAGAGCAGTAATCGAAATGTTTTGCATTTTGATAATCCCTTTGGGAGGAATTGCTTAGCAGTGGAAAAAAGGGAAAAAATAAATTCAAATATTAAAAATCCATTAAACGCTATTAAAGAGTTGACGATGTAATCTTTTATACGGAAAAAATTTTTATAATAAAATTTAAAATATTAAATGACCATATCATCCCCCAAGACCTCAAAATTTTATGTCAAAAAAAGTGTCGCCCCCCTTTTTTTTTCAACGAAAAAAGAGAGACCGAAATCTTTTCTGCCCCCCAATTTTTGGGTGTATAACAAAAAACAATTATTTTATATTAATTTTTTCTCATTTTTTTTTTTAAAAATAAAATATTTTTAAATTTTTTAATTTATTTTTTTGCAAAATTTTTAATTTTTAATTATAGTGACAGTTTTTAAAATTTTTACAGTGTTTAAAATTCATATATAAAGCGCAGCTTGGTTATAGAGCTCTCCTTTTTTATATTTTACTTCCATTTCCTTGTATTTTTTCTTATGGTAAATTTTTAAAACGCGTACAAAAAAAATTTTTTTTGGGGGGCAATAAAAAATTTTTTTATTATTATTTTTTTATTATTTTTTTTTCAGGGGCCTTAATTTACGAAGGCCACCACGATACTATGGTGCGTCCCCCTACGACCAAAAATTGCAAAAAAGAAGGTAACATCAAACTAGTAAACAAATAACACACACACACACACCACACACCAACACCCCAAACCACAGGCTTACATTGGTTAGGAGGTTTTTTGACAAGCAATCGCTAAGCCAATCAATTCGATCGTGTGTCCCACCCCCTAAACGCACTACACACACCACCTTTTCAAAAAATGTGCTCGTGTTCGATCGATTATAATAAAAAACCCCCCCCCCCCCCCCCTCCACACCTCACACCCCCCACAACCACCAAACATACCACACTTACAAAAGTCAGAAAAGGACAAATCCATATAAGATAGTTCCTTGGGGAAGAACTCAAAATGCCTCCGGAAGTATAAAACCCAAACACAAAACGGTGACCAGAAAAATATCAGGGTAATACAGTTTTTTGACACCCCCATAAACGCGGTGGCAAAAAAAAAAAAAACAAAGACCTGGTTACGTCATCTTCCAACTATCAAACACTTTGAAGTTCCCCGGCAGTTTCCACACGAGAGGGCGTGGTATTGTCGTAACCGAATAGATAATAAAATTTTTTGTTGGTCAAATTTATTTTTTAAATTTT
>NW_027622591.1:0-12196 GCF_034508935.2 Berghia stephanieae
AGAAGAAGAAGAAGAAGAGAAGAAGAAGAAGAAGAAAGAAAGAAGAAAGAAGAAAGAAGAAGAAGAAGAAGAAGAGAAGAAGAAGAAAGAAGAAAAGAAGAAGAAGAAGAAAGAGAAAAGAAGAAGAAAGAAAGAAGAAGAAGAAAGAAGAAGAAGAAGAAAGAAGAAGAAGAAGAAAAGAAGAAGAAGAAGAAGAAGAAGAAGAAGAAGAAGAAAAAGAAGAAGAAGAAGAAGAAGAAGAAGAAGAAGAAAAGAAGAAGAAGAAGAAAGAAGAAAGAAGAAGAAGAAGAAAGAAGAAAGAAAAAGAAGAAGAAGAGAAGAAGAAGAAGAAGAAGAAGAAAAGAAGAAGAAGAAGAAGAAGAAGAAGAAGAAGAAGAAGAAGAAGAAGAAGAAAAGAAGAAGAAGAAGAAGAAGAAGAAGAAGAAGAAAAGAAGAAGAAGAAGAAGAAGAAGAAGAAGAAGAAGAAGAAGAAGAAGAAGAAAAGAAGAAGAAAGAAAAGAAGAAGAAGAAGAAGAAGAAGAAGAAAAGAAGAAAAGAAGAAAGAAAAGAAGAAGAAGAAGAAGAAGAAGAAGAAGAAGAAGAAGAAGAAAGAAGAAAAGAAGAAGAAGAAGAGAAGAAAGAAGAAGAAAGAAGAAGAAGAAGAAGAGAAGAGAAGAAGAAGAAGAGGAGAAGAAGAAGAAAGAAGAAGAAGAGAAGAGAAGAAGAAGAAAGAAGAAAGAAGAAGAAGAAGAAGAAGAAGAAGAAGAAGAAGAAGAAGAAGAAGAAGAAGAAGAAGAAGAAGAAGAAGAAGGAAAGAAGAAGAAAGAGAAAGAAGAAGAAGAAGAAAGAAGAAGAAGAAGAAGAGAAGAAGAAAGAAGAAGAAGAAAGAAGAAGAAGAAGAAGAAGAAGAAGAAGAAGAAGAAGAAGAAAGAAGAAGAAGAAAAGAAGAAAAGAAGAAGAAGAAGAAGAAGAAGAAGAAGAAGAAGAAGAAGAAGAAGAAGAAGAAGAAGAAGAAGAAGAAGAAGAAGAAGAAGAAGAAGAAGAAGGTAAAAGAGAAGCAGAAGAAGGTGAAAGAGAAGCAGAAGAAGGAGGAGGAGGAGGAGGAGGAGGGGGACGAGTGGTCATAAAATTTATACAACACCAAAAAAAGAAAATGTTTAGAAATTTGATAAAGGTGATATCTCTATGTTATAAATTAGGCAATCATCATTATAACATACAAAATGAGGTGAATGGATATCAAAATCATATTGGTGAACCTTTTCCTCAAAACAGTTTAGGGTAAATTTAGCTGGTATGGAAAAGTGTGAAAGAAAGGAGTGTTTATCATTTCACAAGTGCATTAATTATTTTTACAACAAGCTTCCTGACAATTGAAGGCATCCACCCAGACCATGCAGCCATATACAGAGTGCATTCATGTAAAGAATGGGACTGCTGCCCAAATGATGCCATTCAGGAACCCAAAGAAGAACTGCCAAGCGGAGTAAATCTCCCCAGGAAAGATTGGTTGACACTGAACCGGGCAAGGTCTATAGTGGGGAAGACCAAAACAACCTTACAAAATTGGGGACTTTCTTCAGACTGCCAATGTCAATGTGGACACATGGCTCAAAACATGGACCACATCCTTCACGAGTGCGAACTTGGACCACATATCAGTGATATGGACCTGAGAGGCTGCACCCCTGAAGCCATCCAATGGATCCACCACTGGCGCAAAACGATATGATGATGATGATGATGATGATGATGATGATCTCCAATTAATCAAACCACAAAAAATATGGTTTCTTCTATAATACATCATAATTTCAAAACGTTGGAAAGGACAAAACTGTATTCCTTTTAGCAGAAGTGTTTATCATTTCATAACTGCATTAATTATTTTTACAACACGCGTTTTCACTCTCACCACTTCAACCATAAAAATATCTTAACTTTAGAATTAGTCACACTAAATCGTGTGACAATATCAAATTCAACAAGCCAAGAATGTGATTCAAAAATTAAACATTTTCTCTGAGTGGTCTGAGCCGATATAATTGAGAATTATGAAAGTTTTGAGTGGCAGGTCACCAGACAGTATGGAAATAAAATTGGATCAATTGTAAAAAGACAATATAAAATACAGCCCCACAAGTATATCTGGATTTTCTATATACAATGAGATTACATATGTATGTCATAAATACATTATTATAAACACTCATCAAAACTATATACAATGTCATTAAATATCACGATTTAAAAATCTATGTTAGAAAGTGGTAGCATCTTATAATTTATGCGAGCAATAAACATTTAATGGTTATTACAAATCATTAGAACATGTTGGTGATTTCTTTAAAAGATGCCAAATAAAATGCCATATCCAATTACAATGAATTTCATTTTGTTTAAATTCCATGTATGACTTTGCTTAATTCAACATCGTATTATATATTAAAACAAGTAAAAAAGATAAAAATACTTTTGGCCCATTTCCTTACAGAAATGATATATTTCTTCCTTGGCAAGGAGCAAATAAACGCACAGTCCAACTGGCAATATATGTTACTTCTAAACTACTCTATTTTACCAATTAATGATTGGGCGACTGAGATGTTCATTATTTGAAGAAAAAAGGAAGGTAAACTACATGTTGAACAACAAAATACTTGCTTATTTATATAATGACTACTTGGCCATGACATCATATATTCGAAAACAATGGATCTTTTTGTTTCTAATCCTTAAATTATTCAAGCTAAATTCTAGACCCCACTTGTCATATAGCTAATATTATTTTGGCGTGAAAAGTGTGAATAAACTCTCTCTCTCTCTCTCTCTCTCTCTCTCTCTCTCTCTCTCTCTCTCTCTCTCTCTCTCTTCTCTCTCTTCTCTCTCTCTCTCCTCTCTCCCCTCCTCTGATGTTTATTTAGTAATAATGGCTGGCTGAGAAATTTATCATTTGAAAATTGATGGATCAAAAAAAATATTACAAGATCAAATCTATATATGAGAATATATTTTTACAATGATAATGTAAATAACGGATTTGTGTAAAATTGTTGAGCTTGTAATTTCTTTCTCAGATAAAAGAATATAATTTTTATATCAACAATAATTTCTTCTCTAAGCATTAAGTATTAAAATTATACAAAAATATTTCAATATTAAATAAATGAAGTATCTATTCCTTTTGTGAATCGCTTATGTCCTATTTGCACAACTGCCATAAAGTATAAAACAAATTCAAAATTACATTCCATTGAAACTCAACATATATGATATGATTATAAAGCACGAGATAATAAAACATGTATAAGAACATGATGATATTGTGATGTAATTTTGTGTAAATCAGATATCAAACTGTATAATGATAGGAGAAATGAATGGTAGATGCATTATTATTAAAGCGCAACGTTGATGAGACAATTTCACTATCTGTATGACAAAACGAAGCCTATCCAACCACAAGAAAATTGTAAAACATATTCCTAAATGAAAATGTGTGAGTTGATGTCAACCATATCATTATTGTTTTTTGAAAACGATGGGATATTTTTTAAATCAAAATTAAAACAATGCTTACTCATAAAAATTCATCATTGTTACCGCTATTTTCATATGATTGCGAATAAATTAAAATTCTATCAAGCGTTACTTATGATGACATGTGACAAATGAAAAACAACATTACTCAATTAGGGTGTATAAGAAAATCAGTAGCACAAATTTTTTTTGTTTGTTGCTTTAGGTCTCTTCCAACACAATTGAGGTTATATGAGAGACCGCTGAAACAAAAAAACAAGCAATCTAACACTAACAAAAATAGTACAAATGTAAATCAAAATCATAACCTAAAGATATCATAAGCTAAATTATAAATAACCAAGAACAAACAGGCAGAAGATTTACAGAAAAAAAATATCCCCTGTCAAAAATACAATCACAAACCAAAGAAGCAGGATAGGCTAGTAAAGAGAAGAAGAAACGACATCACTATCGGATCGTACACCCATGCGAACATCATAGGTATACGATTAAAACAATGCTTACTCATAAAAATTCATCATTGTTACTGCTATTATTATGATTGCGAATAAATTAAAATTCTATCAAGCGTTACTTACGATGACATGTGAAAAATGAAAAACAACATTACTCAATTAGGGTGTATAAGAAAATCAATAGCACAAAGTCCTATTCAACTACAAGTTAATATAAAATCTAAGAACGAAATTTTAGAAATGGACTATGATTTTAATAATCTCTGAAAAAGAAAAAAATGATAATGAATACAAACAAAGATCAATTACATATCAATCCAGATAAATACATTCAAATTATTGTTTACTTTAATAATGGTTGCTTGGCCGTAATATCAAATATTTGAAAACTTGATGGATCATATTTAAAGAAAAAGAAAATAAATTCTAGTATTGTAAAACACTCTTAAGTTCCTGAATGTTATGCTTCATTTGTTATAAATCTATGACTGCTATATTAAAGAGTGAAATTAATTTTAAATTACTTGATATAAATGACGTAATAATAAAATATATTCCTATTAAAATCAACAAACTACATGATAAAAAAGTGTTGTCATGACAAAATTAAAAGGGCATTATCTATAGAACATTTTGCAAAATATTTATATATTTATAGTTAGGTAACATATCACACATTTTATACAAATGACAATAATAGTTATAACATTAAATTTATAAAAGAAATAGAATAAACATTTTCAAAAAGAGTGAATTTTCTATTAATGTAAGGTAATGCCAATAAAATAATAATACGAAACACCTGAATTTCAGTTTATGTATATAATGATAACAAAAGCGTTCTTGAACCTGTTCGTTTTTTAAACAAACTGTAACATATTTTGCCAACATTTGCATTCTAACTAAATACTAAAATATCAAATTATCAAATTACTACGGCTGACTAAGAAATTTATTACTTGAATAACGATGAATATGAAAGAAATTAAAACCATGTTTTATAAAAACTTAACGTATTATTAATATTTTGTAATAAGTGCATCACTCTTACCTTTCTTTTAAGAAAAACTATTATTACTTTTGTATCATTGCTAATAAATCAAAAGTGTATAGGCATCGCAAAATTAAAAGGGTATTAGAATATATCTATAGAATGATGTGTCAAGCGATCTGTGTAATGTTTAAACAGAGAGGTTTCTAGAAACAAATCACTTCTTTAAGTAGTAAGCATTTACGTGTACAGAAAAAATATACTCAAGCTAATCAATATCAAATAAATGAATTGTTCTGTTTTTAAAAAGCTACTGTTATATTTGCATAAATAATGTTAAAGTATTAAATGAGTTTGAAATTACATTCCAATAAAACCAGACATTGATGACTTTAAAATATTAGACAATAAAACTTATAGGCAATGAATGATACATGAATAAGAGATTAAAATAAGGCAAACTGAATATTGGATGAAATGAAAGTACATTTATCAAAACTTTATACAAAATGAAAGCTATTTTATACAGTACGCGAGTCATTAACATTAAAATGGCCATTGAAAATTCTGAGAAAGGAAAAAAATTTCTTTTAATTTTGATGAGATGACTTTTCTTAAGAAAATTATCTTTCTATCCAACTACAAGGTAATTGTAATAGATATTCCCATATGTCATGTTGAGAGTTGATGAAATATTGTGAACAAAAAATTAAGATTAAAGAAAAATGACACAACACTGCAACTTGAAAAAATACGACAAAAACAACTGAAAGTTTACCATATCTGAAGTTAAAGATTGGGCATTTAAATCTTATTAACGGCGAATGAATTCTTTAAGTGCTTGAGTGTATAATATAGGCCTGAAAAAAATAGGAAAGGACGCAATGAAAGGAGCATTGGTGATAAGAGTCACCATTGATGGTGAAAGAGGCAATGGTGATAAGATTCACCATTGATGGTGAAAGAGGCAATGGTGATGAGAGTCACTATTGATGGTGAAAGTGGCAAAGGTGATAAGAGTCACCATTGATGGTGATAAAGGCAATGGTGATAAGAGTCACCATTGATGGTGAAAGAGGCAATGGTGATAAGAGTCACCATTGATAGTGAAAGAGCCAATGGTGATGATAGTCACCATTGATGGTGAAAGTGGCAATGGTGATAAGAGTCACCATTGATGGCTTGACTTGCTTGCCTTGCTTGTCTTGCTTGCCTTGCAAGGTGGCAGGGACGATAAAGCCACTTTAAATGATCATGGTGTTCTAAGAGTAATTTTCAGGGTCAGATCGGCAGAGATTGCACCAGCAGAGCTCAAGATGAAGAAAGTATTGTTGATATAAAAGTGATGGCAGGGATGTAGATGATGGAAGCAGCAGCAGTGACAATGATGGTGAAAATGGCAAGGCAGGTGACGTGATGATGGAAATCACTCCGGCAGGGCTATGGTGGTGAAGATGATGATGATGGGAGGCGATTCTGATGGCAATGGTTGTGTTGGGAGGTGATAGCTTTGGAAGGGATGATGGGAAGTAATGGTAGAGTCATAGGGGTTGTGATAGAAGAGACCATGATGTGAGGTTAGTGGTAATGAGTGAAAGCCATGGCTTGGCGAAAATGATAGAAGCAGGTTCAACAATAAAGATCCAGTAAATGGCACAGTTCCAAACCCAGGATCAAGGTGACCCATCCAGAAAGAGTCAAACAAATCACATCCCTATCCCCGTCTTCAAGACAATTGTAAATCAACATTCTGCCCAAACACATTCGGGCTTCCTGTAGGCCTCCAGTCCGCCTACTGCACTTGGGTATGGACATGAAACACAAACAAATACACCCCCACCGGTAGAAGCACACTTATCTGTATTTCAAATCCATGCGAATGCCAACCACAATCATCTTGTCAACAAAGAACACGAATGTAACTCACCCTAACCAGTTGGAATCAACTCAAACCCAAGTCCAGAACCACACCACTACCTTCACTTTATCACTGAATCTACCTCCAGCATCCTCATCCTCCCCACAACTTCCACCCACCACCACCTTCCTCGACGAACACAATCTCTACATCACAATCACTACAACCCCACCAATCCCACCATCATCACTTCCTCCACCATTACCTCCCTTCACAACCATTGCCATCATCATCACTTCCCATCATCATCCCTTCACCACCACAACCCTCCCATCATGATTTCCATCATACCGTCACCCAACAATGCCACCTTCACCAACAATGTCACTATTGTTGCTCCACCATCTACATCCCATCATCACCTCGCCACCAACAACTCCTCCAACATCTTGATCACTGCCATTACAATCCCCGGGGCCCTCCAATATAACCCATCCCATTACTCCGCTGAATACCACAATCATCCTCCATGACCTCACCATCCCTGCTGGCCACCGCCCCTACCGCCCACATATGGCCAATCTCGATTCCTGGAGCTTGATGACGTCAAATATCTGTAACAAAAAGTAACAGATCATAAATGCAGGGGAAAAAAATCAGTTCTTTGACTTCACATCTAGTTCAACTTTTGTTGATTCTTGTCTTATCCTGGGGCTTTCTATCTTTCAAGATTTTCAAGGTTTGCTTCAACTAAGTCGTTTGTAGTCTTAGTATATACAAACTATTTTGCGAGAGAACTTGTCTTAGGTTATACATACTATTTGGTGAAAGGCCTAGTCTTAGTATAGGCATATTTTGTGAGAGGCCTAGTCTCAGTATATACATAATATTTTATAAAAGGCCTGTTCTTAGTATAATAAACATAATCTTTTGTGAGAGGCCTAGTCTTAGTATTATATACATACTATTTTGTGAGAGGCCTATTTAACACCTACAATATGACATTGATTGATATCATTCATGGTGCACAAAAAAGATGATCAAAACACATATTGCACGCTATTATTTGCAATTACTGCCTCGATGAAAATATTTACTTCCTGTCTTAGTAGTAGTCGTAGTAGTAGTCGTAGTAGTAGTCGTAGTAGTAGTCGTAGTAGTAGTCGTAGTAGTAGTCGTAGTAGTAGTCGTAGTAGTAGTAGTAGTAGTAGTAGTAGTAGTAGTAGTAGTAGTAGTAGTAGTAGTTATAGTATAGTAGTAAGTATAGTAGTAGTAGTAGTAGTAGTAGTAGTAGTAGTAGTAGTATAGTAGTAGTAGTAGTAGTATAGTAGTAGTAGTAGTAGTAGTAGTAGTAGTAGTAGTATAGTAGTAGTAGTAGTAGTAGTAGTAGATAGTATAGTAGTAGTAAGTAGTAGTAGTAAGTAGTAGTAGTAGTAGTAGTAGTAGTAAGTAGTAAGTAGTAGTAGTAGTAGTAGTAGTAGTAGTAGTAGTAGTAGTAGTAGTAGTAGTAGTAGTAAGTAGTAAGTAGTAGTAGTAGTAGTAGTAGTAGTAGTATAGTAGTAGTAGTAGTAGTATAGTAGTAGTAGTAGTAGTAGTAGTAGTAGTAGTAGTAGTAGTAGTAGTAGTAGTAGTAGTAGTAGTAGTAGTAGTAGTAGTAGTAGTAGTAGTAGTAGTAGTAGTAGTAGTAGTAGTAGTAGTAGTAGTATAAGTAGTAGTAAGTATGTAGTAGTTATAGTAGTAGTAGATAAGTAATTAGTAGATAGTGAAGTAAGATAGTAGATCAGAAACGCCAACTTTAAATTTGGCTCACAAGGAGTTTCAGACACCACTCATAGGAATATCAATGCCGAAAGAGGAATTTCCGCACACAAGAGAAAGGAATTGGAATGTTACATGAACACATTGCCAAATACAATCCCAAAGTTTCTTGTAGTATACTGGTGGTAGTGAGGATGAGGTGGTGTTCGTGGTTGTAGTAATAGTGGTAGTGATGATGATATGGTGGTGGTTGAAGTAGTAGTAGTGGTAGTGATGATGATGTGGTGGTGGTGGTTGAAGTAGTAGTTGTAGTGATGATGATGTGGTGGTGGCATAGTGGTTGTGGTGTTGTGGTCGTGATGTTGATGTTAGTGGTGATGGTGGTTGTAGTACAAATGGTAGTGATGATGATGTGATAGTGGTGGTTGTAGTAGTAGTAGCAATGGTAGTGATGATGATGTGGTGGTGGTGGTGGTTGTAGTAGTAGTGGTAGCGATGATGATGTGGTGGTGGTGGTTGTAGTACAAATGATAGTGATGATGATATGGTGGTGCTTGTAGTAGTGGTGGTAGTGATATGATGTGGTGGTGGTGGTTGTAGTACAAATGGTAGTGATGATGATGTGGTAGTGGTGGTTGTAGTAGTAGTGGTAGTGATGATGTAGTGGTGGTGGTTGTAGTAGTAGTGATAATGATGATGATATGGTGGTGGCGGTGGTGGTTGTAGTAGTAGTGGTAATGATGATGTGGTGGTTGTAGTAGTAGTGGTGGTAATGATGTGGTGGTGGTGGTGGTTGTAGTAGTAGTGATAATGATGACGTGGTGGTTATAGTAGTAGTCGTGGTAGTGATGATAATGTAGTGGTGGTGGTTGTAGTAGTAGTAGTGGTAAAGATAATGTGGTGGTGGTGGTGGTGGTTGTAGTAGTGGTAGTGATGATGTGGTGGTGGTGGTTGCAGTAGTAGAAGTGGTAATGATGTGGTGGTTGTGGTGGGGCTGATAGTTGTAGAAGTAGTGGTAGTAATGATGATGATGTTGTAGTGGTGGTGGTTGTAGTGATGATGTGGTGGTGGTGGTAGTTGTAGTAGCAGTGGAAGTGATGATGATGTGGTGGTGGTGGTTGTAGTAGTAGTGGTAGCGGTGATGATGATGTGGTGGTGGTGGTTGTAGTAGCAGTGGTAATGATGATGTGGTGGTGGTGGTGGTTGTAATATTAGTGGCAGTGATGATGATGAAGTGTTTGGAAGGGGGGGGGGGGTATCCTTGGAACAAAATACCTCACCGGAATTTGACGGAAGTTGCCCGCTACCGAAATTTTTGGCTCCCGACCAGAGTTTTTTTCCGGTGAGACCGGAGTTTTGGCATCACTGATTAGTAGTAGTAGAAGTAGTATTAGAGATTGGTAGTAGTAGTAGTAGTAGTAGTAGAAGTAGTATTAGAGATTAGTAGTAGTGGTAGTAGTAGTAGTAGTAGTAGTAGTAGTAGTAGTAGTAGTAGTAGTAGTAGTAGTAGTAGTAGTAGTAGTAGAAGTAGTAGTAGTAGTAGTCGTAGTAGTAGTGGTAGCAGCAGCAGCAGAAGTAGTAGTAGTAGTAGTAGTAGTAGCAGTAGCAGTAGTAGTAGTAGTAGTAGTAGTAGTAGTAGTAGTAGTAGTGGTAGCAGCAGCAGCAGAAGTAGTAGTAGTAGTAGTAGTAGTAGTAGTATTAGTAGTATTAGTAGTATTAGTAGTAGTAGTAGTAGTAGTAGTAGTAGTAGTAGTAGTAGTAGTAGTAGTAGTAGTAGTAGTAGTATTAGTAGTGGTAGTAGTAGTAGTAGTAGGAGAAGTAGTAGTAGTAGTAGTAGTAGTAGTAGTAGTAGTAGTAGTAGTAGTAGTAGCAGCAGTAGCAGTAGTAGCAGTAGTAATGGTGGTGGTGCGTGTAGTAGTTGTAGTATGTTCGTTTTTATGGGATTTACGGCGCTTGCCACACATTTAGATAATATCAGCGCCAGTAAAAAGGAAGAAAGTGGGATAGTAAAAATTTCTAGAATTACAATCAAAGTACCCAAGAAAAAGGGAGACAGGGGAGATCAAATAGGGAACAAATGTAGATGTAGAGCCACTATCAATGTACTTAGTTTGAGATCACCTAAATGTCTCATCCTGACACAAGCACAGGTCCCCACTAATAGGAACACACAGATAAAGAGAGAGAGGGAGAGAGAGAGAGAGAGAGAGAGAGAGAGAGAGAGAGAGAGAGAGAGAGAGAGAGAGAGAGAGAGAGAGAGAGAGAGAGAGAGAGAGAGAGAGAGAGAGAGAGAGAGAGAGAGAGAGAGAGAGAGAGGAGAGAGAGAGAGAGAGAGAGAGGGTGAGGGAGGTAGAGAGAGGGAGAGACAGAAAGAAGACCAACAGACATTCCTACCTCAAAGAGAAGGCTCCAGTCCTATGAAGAATACACAATCCAATCCTGTCCATCCTTGAGAAAATAATAAAAAACGTTATTCTTGTTTATGTTGTGATCGAAAAAGTAGTGTTTTGAAAGAAATGCAGTCTCAGAACTAACGTTCAGATCATCTTTACATTCATCCCGATAGCTCAACTGGTTAACGACTAAAACAATGTGACAAGTTCTGTTCCCCTGTTGAGCCTCAAAAGCTAACTTCTAAATGAAGACATAGCACAAGGCTATTAATCGTGCAGCACAGACAGATCTTGTGACACTTATGAGGGTTTATACTCATCAAACCAAACTCCTGATTATTTCAATATATAACATTAGTAAAAAAAGAAGTCTACTACTATAACTATAAGCAATTTTACTTTGTAGTTGTCAGCTAAATGACGAGAAAATATTTTACAGTAAGGATAGAGACACAGTTTCTTTTAAATGGGGGGCCCATTTTTATAATTTTATCACTTGTGAACTCTTTAAAACCATGTTTTTGGATTTTTACATTGATCTTTATAACTGTTTCAGTTTCAGTTGGGTCGGGAACCCGTGGCTCGTAGAAACGTTTTTTTTTTTGGGTCCCCCAAAGGTCCCGAGTTCAAATACCGGGTGAGTGTGTGGCCTTCACCCCGTCACCCCGCCCCCCAAATCAGTTTGAAGTGCAGCAATTTCGGTGACGTCTGGGTTATTCCAGTATTCCCCTTTGGGAAAAGATCTAAAGGATTTAATAAAGGGAATTTTATTTTTATTTTAAATTTTTGTAAGTGTTATCTTTATAAATTTGTCAGTCAGAAGCCCCGCCCAAACCGCTTGTATTAAAATTAAAATTAAAAATTTGGGAATAATAACCCTTAAAAAGTGAGGGTTTTTAAATGATATTCACCAAACCCTTTTGGCAAATTTTAAAAATATTTTAGTCCCATGTGTTTTCTTTGAACGGCTCTTGTCAGTGCTTTTCCCAAAAAATTTCATTCAATGAGTTTTATATCACGGGATTTTGTTTTTTTCACTATCTAATTATTTATCACCAATATTTATTTTTTACAGGGTGTTTGTGTCCTCATATTTAAAACTTTTTAAATTTTTCCCCTTCCTTATCCCATTTAATTTGTTGATGTTTAGCAAGATATTATCGGGGAAATTTTCAAAAAGTCCTTTCTATACAACGCCTTCACCAGTTAAGGAGAAAAC
>NW_027622592.1:0-2500 GCF_034508935.2 Berghia stephanieae
AAACACCACCACCACATCAATCATCACGACACACTACTACTACAACCACCACCACCACCACCATATCATTACCATTACCACTACTACTACAAACCACCAACACATCATCATCACTACCACTACTATTACAACTACAATCATCACCACCACCACATCATCATCACTATTACTACTACAACTACAACCACCCCCAAACCCACCACATCACCTCACTAACACTCAGTACTACAATCACTACCATTAGGTTTTGGAGCTTACTTCATTTGAAATAAGGAAACTTCGGAATTGTATTTGCATTGTGTTTATATATCATAATAATAATTCTTATCAGTTATCTATTTAGAACTAGATACTATACAAAATGTATGCCAAATACCACCCCAATTCCCCTTTCTTGTGTGCGGGAATTCCTCTTTCGGCATTGAAATTGAGTGTGAAGAGTCATCACTACACACATAAACAACAGAAACCAATTTAAAAACAAGAATATGAAACGAAACCACTCACACACGAGGCTATACATTTATCCTTTTCTCTATATAGAATAGGACAAGACAAACAATAGCTTGACTCTCGCTACACTTCGCATTGATGTTTGTCGCTCTCAGAGTTCAACTCTCGGTCGACCTGTCAATATTCCTTTTTGCCTCGGACGTAATCATTAATAGAATGTTGTGTGGTTTTGACCGTGAAGAAAACCTTAAGAAGTCACATTTATATCATTTTAGAGAGATCGTTTGAATAATTTTGAGTTAAAACGAGCGAGCAGCAACTTGTTTTCATGAACGGCCGATCAGCGCTTGTTTACTATAGTAACGCGATTCCAGCCAACATCAAAATGGCGGATATTTTCCTCATCGAGGCCGCTGGTTGGTTAGCCAATAAGAGCACCGTACGGTTTCCATTGGGTAAATTCCTTGATATATATAATATATATATATTATATATATAATATATATATATATAATATTTATATGAGAGAAGAGAGAGAGAGAGAGAGAGAGAGAAAGAAAGAGAGAGAGAGAGAGAGACGACAGAGAGAGAGAGAGAAAGAGAGAAAGAGAGAGAGAGAGAGAGAAACGAGAGAGAGAGAGAGAGAAAGAGAGAGAGAGAGAGAAATCTATAAGACCGACTCATTACCATCCACCCCCGTATAATAATTAAAGTCATTTCTAATAGAATAGCGAGCAGCCTTTGATTGGTTGAAGTCTATTTCCGTATCCAATCAATATACACACAACACACACACACATACACACAACATCCTATTATTATTATTATTAAATTATTATTATTATTATTATTTTATATTATTATTATTATTATTATTATTATTATTATTATTATATTATTATTATTATTATTATTATTATTATTATTATTATCATTATTATTATTATTATTATTATTATTATTATTATTATTATTATTATTATTATTTTATATTATTATTATTATCATCATCATCATCATTATTATTATAAAAAGAAGAAGAAGAAGAAGAAGAAGAAGAAGAAGAAGAAGAAGAAGAAGAATGAGGAGGAGGAGGAGGAGGAGGAGAAGGAGGAGGAGGGGGAGGAGGAGAAGGAGGTGGAGGAGGAGGATGAGGAGGAGGAGGAGAAGGAGGAGGAAGAGGGGGAGGAGGAGAAGGAAGAGAAAGAGACCAACAACATATCTGGTAATATATTGCTAAATCTTCCATTGAACAACTTGAAATTATGCTACTCATATTCGGAAATTCCCGTTCTGAGGTCGCGACACAGTTCAGTGACTTTAACGTCACTGTACGACAGATTCCAACCTTTTCGAAATAATTTTCATTCATTCGTATCGACACGTCTTGCATTGCATACCTAGCGAAACCCCATTCATTCATTTTGGTATGGAACACACAACACACGCACATGTCAGTCAAGGTAAGATTTTATGATCTGTGTCAGTAGTTCTTTGATAGTGATTTTACCACAGTCGATATATGTGTTATTTCATGTTTTGATTATGTGTTATTACAAACCGCTTTGAGCCTGTTATTAGGAGGTAAAGCGCTATATAAATCCAATAGAGATGCGCCTCAAAAATATTTAAATCTCTAAGAGGTAAAGAATCGATTTCCTTGGTCAACATCTCTTACTCAGGTTCTTTTAAAGTATCGTATTCGTATTATGAGATATAAGTAATCCATTCATCCAAAATTGATGAAAAATCTGGTAACTGAACAACTGAACTTTTATACGGGCTTGATCCCGAATTTGAGTTGTGAGCCCACCACGCTAATGTAATAATACTCATGATTTAATATAATATAATATAATTTTTGGGGTCCCGATAGCTCAATTGGTAGAGCACTCTCTTCACACTCAAAGGGACCGAGATCGATCCCGGTTGCAGTCGAGATTTTTTTCTGACCCCCCCCCCCTCTTTGTCCACCCAGCGTCCTATCCAAAGGGTAGCAAGCAATAGTCACCGAGAAAAACTCCGCTCCATGGACCTAAAGGCTCTG
>NW_027622592.1:7500-12094 GCF_034508935.2 Berghia stephanieae
GATGCCCCTGGTATAAACCAACAAGTTTTAAGCACATGCGTCCTCCAGATACTGAGATTCAATCACCCGATGGAATACAAACGACATGCCCCACGACGATGGAAATGGTAGATATATTTGGCATGCCCGTCCAAATTGATCGATATCTATCAGTGACATACGATATGGCGTCATGTCCTGGTAGCAGCGGTGCCCCTGTTTTCTGTACTTACGACTCGTATAATAGTTTAGGGCTTGGACATCATTTTGGTGTTTTTGGACAACACAAAATGTCAGGATGTTTGTTGGTCTAAGAAGTCGGAGTTTGACATTATGTCGTATGTTATTTTCTGTGAGCTTCCAAATGTGCTCGCTCTGTAATAGAATGCCATTTATGTATGTTTTTGAAGAAAGATTTGTTTAGATTTTATCCGATTTTGAATAAAAACAATGTAAAATTGAATGCAAGCTTCAATCTAATTAGTGAAATCAGATAATTTGGACTTTTCGGATTTCCCCTTTATCAACAAAACAGGTTAAAGAAACACTTGAGACAAATGAGATAATGTGTGATAATGGCGTTGTTAAGGTGAATAAAACCTGGTTTTGAATTAACATTCTGTGAGGCCGATATATTTGTTTTACTTTGTGTGTCTGTGCGTGTAACTGTGGATTGGTAAATAACATTTTGTGTCAGACAATTGTCGTTTAATCGGCATTTTGCCTGGTCTTTGCAGTTGCATTTGAGGTTATTATTAGGCTTTTCTGATTGTGATCGTTTTCGTTTATCGTGGAACGATATAATATTTATTTTTTAATGTTTAATATGCAGGTGTGTCCTGTCTTGGTATTGTTTTTTGTTTTGTTTTTTGTCGATGTTAAGATGCAAGATGTGCTCTTATGTGAAGATATTTTGTAGATGGTTGAAGGAATTTTGCAGATAGAGGTTGATAGATTGTCACGTTATTGCTGTGGGGTGGTTGAACCATGTTATCTTTTGTTTTCTTTGTCGTCTTTTTATGTGAATGGGAATGTTTTCTTCAACTTCATACTTTAGTGTAGAAATATTCATAGCCACTTGTTCATTGTGCGTCTGTCTATGGTGGGGTTGCTTCGTTGCATAAGAAATAATGTGTTCATTGGATTCAAGTCAGGACTCCCAATGGGGGCTATTTATTATTCTTAGGAATAAATCAAATGTGATTTCTGATTTGTATTGGAAATTAAGTTTTTGATCTTGTTGCTTGTAAATTTTTCGAATATTTCTGATATCTGCTTTGTATTGAAACAGTTCGTGCATTTTCCAGAAAAGAGGGAGAGAAGAGAGGAGAGAGATAGAGAAGAGAGAGAGAGAGAGAGAGAGAGAGAGAGAGAGAGAGAACGTTAAAAGTAGACGTGATTAAGAAAATAATTCCCATTGTCAATATTATTTACGAAATAATTTTTGTCTCATGATATATTAACCCTTTAACGGCAATAAATACTGATTTCATTTCAAATGGTGACTTATCTTGTTATGGATTTAGTAAATATTACAGACATCTGGGTGGGTCTTTTTATCTCCTGTGGTGGGCAATGTAAATGTTGCTGCTCGAAGCTCGAAGAAATAAAAAACAATGTGATTTGAATGAAAGCTTCAATTTAATATACAATGTTTTTTTAATTCATCTTAACAAAGCCACTACCACATAATATAATTCGTCTGTAGTGGTTTCATTCATTCTGTTTTGTTGATAAAAGGGTAACCCGAAACGTCCATTTTATCTGTTTTCGTACAGTAAATTGAAGTTTTTCATTCAAATCACATTGTTATTTATGGGGGGCAAAGAGGTCACGTCTGCTTTTTCTGTGTCTTCCATTCCCCTTTATCCTATATAGTTTTCCGTTTTCATATTTGTTTTCTGTCTTTATCCTGGATTGAAAATTACATACTGTCCTTGGTTTTGCCCTAGCTCTGGTAGGGATCCTAAGCTGGATGAGATACAGAATATCTGCTTTGAGATGAAAAGTTACCGAAAACCCCGGCGGATGCAGTATACAGAATGCAGAACCAATAAATATGTATTGGAAGAAGTGCAAGATCGTGCAGGCGACAGGAACCCCTCATCACCACAGTTTACAGTGAGAAGAAGGAAACTGTCATGGTTTGGCCACAATGTGAGGCATGAAGGTTTGTGCAGAACGGTGACGGAGGTAGCACTTGAAGGATGAATTTTGAAGAAGAGGAAGACAAAAGAAAGTTTGGATGGACAATATCAAGGAATGGACAGGAATGAAGATGAAGGAACTCTTGGAGAAGGTCAACAATAGAAAAGAATGGCGGAAAGTGGTGAGATCTACATCCCATGTATCCCGCCGACGATCATCAGATCACGGGATTAATAAAAGAATGAATGGATTTTAGACTAAAACTTGAATCCCGCGTTTAAACGGTTAATGTTGACTTTTTATTGATTCTAAGATATTGTTATATAAAAACAATATATCTGTGGTTTAATCTGGGTGTCATAATATTGGACATCATTCTAATCGTGGTTTTTTTGTCCTCAGAATTAAAATTCACCTTCACGCATTTAATCCTCACCGGAAAGAGAAGACATTTTGGATTTAACCCTTTAACTCTCTCCTTACCAGCTATTTTCAAAATTTAATAAACCCGAAACTTCATACTCACCCAACACAAAGATAGATTTTTTAAAACAGTACAGTAACGAGTAGGACCCATATTCTATATTCTGTTCAGAAAAATGAGCTCTGCAACACAATGTCGAGTTTTATAGCTTAAACTATAAAAAAAAGAAATCAGAATAAGAAAATTGTTGGATGTATCGTGACGAATGTGCGATTTTCCTATGGATGGTAAGGTTGGTCTGAATGTCTTTTAGATTATGATCTCCCTTCCTTGTTCATCGGTTTTTATGGTTGCATACGAGCTTACCGCTTTGTTTTGTTTCTTGTTTTTTTATAAGAGCACTAATAGCAGCATTCATATGAAGCCGTGTTGCATCGCTTTTGCTGTTCTTATGTTTTGTTGTCGTTTTGTTGAAAACGACACGATAGACTGGTTCGTGTAAATGGAAACCAACTTGAAGGGATTAAAATAAAATTAATTCGGTGGATTTTACATACAGATTTTATTTGTTTTTTGGTATTATTTTCTGTCGTTATGTAATCTGATCTGTATCTGAATCCGTATCTGTAGTCCTTTAAAGCCATTATTCCAATGAGCCGGGGTTTATCCCCGGTTTCTAAACGTGAATGGGCAATGAAAAAATCTTTGCTACCCTTTGGATAGGAAACCAGTTTATCGAAATGTAGCCTACTTTCCAATAGAACCCAGCAACTCAATTTACTGCTTGAGGGCATGGAGAAAGGGCCGGGGGGGGGGGGGGGGGGGGGGAGTCTCAAGAAAAATATGGGTTCCCCCAGATGATCGACTTCGGTCCCGTTGCTTGCGATTCGAGTGCACGCCAACTGAGCTAATGGGCCCCCCCATTTATTGATATAGGGTATTTTTGTGTTATTTTCTTTTTTTCCTTTAATTTATTTTTTGTTTTTATTAGGGTTTTAAAAATATTTTAATCAAAAATTTTCTAATTTTCTTTTTATTTCTTTAAAATTTTTCTATTTATTTCTTATTTTTACTGATTTTTTTATCTATTTTTTTCTTATTAAATTTTTTACTATTTTTTCTTATTTTTTTCCCTAGATTTAACCTTTGACGTTCATTTTAATAAAGAGAGGAAAAGAGGAACCCTTATAAGGGTATTTGATTATTTTCAACGATTTAACAAGTTAATTTCCAAAAAAACCGAAAAAAATCGAATTTAAAAAAATTTGCCGAAAACCGCCAAAATATCGATCGCGAGTCCCCGGTTTGAGAGCTTTTACAAAGATAGGGGCTTTAAATCGATCGATATGAAGGCGATTTTCTGGCCAAATTTTTCAAAACATTGTTTTCAATCGGCAGTTAAATGGTTGAAAATAAATTTTGCATTTGCCGGGGGGGGGCCCAATGTTTTTTAAAAATTTCTATTTTAGATTAAACTTTTAACTCGATTAAAAAAGATACCTTCATTTTACAGATAATTTTTTATCTAATTTCTAGGAGAGGGGGGGGGGGGGGCGGGGGTTTTTCAGGCTACGAAATAAAACTCGAATTTACTAACCCCGCGTTTAGTATTTTAAATATGAAAAATAGCATCAAGATTAGGTAAAAATGCATGCAAAAAAAAGTAAAAAATCAAAAACATATGCTATTACTCGTCCAAAAATTTTCCCCAAGTCCAACAAAAATTTTAAAGCAAAAATTAATATTAAATTCTACTTAATTTAAAAAAAAAAAGGGCTCTTTGAGTAAAGATTTGAAGAATAATTTGACATGCTATGAGAGTCCGCAAGGAAACATACTACATACATATATACAACATACAACAACATACATACATACATACATACATACTCAACATAATACATACATACATACATACATCCATCTATCCATCCCTCCACCATCCCTCCAACCACCATCCATCCCCATACATGCATCCACCATGCAACCATCCCGCCCACCATGCATTTCCGTCCATACATCCATACATCCCCCAAAACCATA
>NW_027622593.1:0-12190 GCF_034508935.2 Berghia stephanieae
ACATCCCTATCACCATTACTACTACAACCACCACCACATCATCATCTCTAACACCACCACCATCACTACTACAACTACCACCACATCATCATTCCTACCTATCACCATTAATACTACAACCACCCCCATCATCATCCCTACCACCACCACCATCCCTACGACAACTACCACCACATCATCATCCCGACCATCACCACCACTACAGCTACAACCACTACTACTACAACTACCATGACACCATCATCCCTCAGTAATGATAATCTTCCGCGGAATTCCGCGATTTTAGGATTTTTCTGAAATTTTCAACTGTTTTTGCCGTGTCAAATATTTTCGGCTAAGAGGTAATTTAGCTGAAAAATCACCAATATGTCTTTTGTCATTTTTTGACACCTCTGCTCAGCTGCATGATTTTTGATGACATTCCCATGCCCATGACATTAGTCTAGACACACTGGTGCCAAATGTGAATAGTGGTACTAACCCATGACGGCCTTGGATGAAAAGATGATCTAAAGGGAAGGGGATGGAGCAAATGGATGTCAATATTTTTGTACCATTTAGCTTTGTACTTCTTTTTTTGTTTGTTTGTTTGTTCTGAATTCAATTGAATTCATTATAACTTATCTCTAATTACCAATTAAAACAAAAATCAGAGTGGTCTCTCTCTCTCTCTCTCTCTCTCTCTCTCTCTCTCTCTCTCTCTCTCTCCCCCTCTCCCTCTTTGTCCATCTATCTATCTATCTATCTATCTTTCTCTCACTCTTTTTCTTTCTTTCTTTTCCATATTTTATTTCTCAGCCAACCTTCTAACTTCACATTATTATGTTTATAGATATCACTTGTAATAGAGAGAAAATACAACAGTAAGTTTGGCTGATCGATTTAAGTAATAATTTTTTTAAAGGCTTGATTTAGATTCGCTCATTTGATGGAATATGTTTTGCAATTGATTAAAGATTCTTATCATAAGCTGCATAACCACAAGGTTGCAGTAATACACACACACTAGCCGTGTTTGTAGTATAAAAAAATACCTCCTTTTGGCCAAAAGTTTATTATAATCTCTTGATATAGTGGGAAGCATTATAGAGCTCTAAAATTTTTAATTGGAAATGACAATTTTAAAAATTATATTTACAAAAAGTCAGTAATATCCTGTGATCAGAATAGACGTGTTTTAGAAGTTAGTAATATATTACATAATAATTTGTTTTGGACTATTTTACAATGTTTCACTAAGACCCCGCCATTTTTACTCGTTCTCACAACCAATTTTTACTGTCGGCTGTCGTTGGACTTTTATTCACCCTGCGCTTTTATTGTTTACAAATTGAAAACACACACTCCTACCTCAAACGTGAACACCATTACAATCAACAAACGATTGTCTGTAAACGTGGTGGTCGACGTAAACATGTTATTGAAACAACAGTCCCGCGACGTCCAGTGAACTGTCATCGTTCAGCTCGACCACCACAGACGTTAACAAAAATATTGACAAATGACACAAGACCAAGTCATGGAAATCATAACATTTGTATTGGCCATATTAACGCACAGTCATCGAGAAACAAGACATTCGATATAATCGATGTCATAGATCAACACAATATCGAACTGAATCATGGTTGAGTCAGTTCGGTGATGAACCTATAATGAAAGAAATGACACCTCCCGGCTACAAGATGGAATCGTTCCCAAGAAATGGACGATCAGGAGGGGGTATCGCCATCATATACAAACACGCTCTTTCGTCTCAAATACAAAACAGGCCAATTTCGTGCAAAAGTTTCGAGTGTGTCCAAACCACATTGACCTACCCTCAAATTTCATTTTTAATCACTTGTATCTACAGACCACCCCCAAGCAAAAAGAACAAACTGAGACAGAATGATTTTGCTGACGAATTTTCAGATTTTGTATCAAAAGACACATCAAATAAGCGAAAAAATTTTATCGGCGATTTTAATATTCAGTTTGATGTTGATCAGAATAGTCTCGTTAAAATTATAAAAAATATGCTGAATGAACATGGCCTGACTCAGTTAGTGACCTCTCCAACTCAAAGATTGGGGCACATCTCGGACTGGTTCATCATTGATACACCCTCGCTTGTTGAATCAATTAGAAATATCAAAAAAGAAATTTCAGACCACAATCTGATTCTGGCAACTCTCAAATGCATCAAAGAGAAAGCAAAGAAAGTCAAGATAGTGTCTAGGGATACTAAAAGAATAGACATTAGTTCCTTCAAAAACAATCTGTGAGAGGAACTAGGAAGAATGGATATACCATAAGCACAGAAAACGGACGAGGTACTGCGCAACGTCATCGACAGGCATGCGCCAAAGACAACTAGAATAATAAATTCCAGGAAACCATCTCCGTGGTTTAACCAGAGTGAAAAAACTGCCAAAAGGGAAAAAAGGAATGCAGAGGCATCGTGGAGAAAATCGGGCCTTGAGGTTGACCGGCTGATATATATAGCAAAAAAGCATAAGTATCAAACCACCTGCAAAAAAGCAAAAAGAAACTATTATAACACGAAACTGTCATCAGTGAGGGACACTAAGGAATTTTTCTCTGTTTCAAAGGAACTTTTAGGGGAAGAAAAGGGCATTTGTCTACCCACTAATATCCCAGTAGAAAAGCAGCCGGATGCATTTTCAGATTTCTTTTCGGGAAAAATATCAAATTCGGAACAATTTGGACCTCGTGCAAAATGAAGATATAAATTTCCACCCTTTTTCAGGTTCACAGGGATTCTCTTGTTTTAAAGAAACAACTGAAGAAGAGATTTCTAAAATAATTTTTTCATCTTCCTCGAAGTCATGTGATTTAGATCCTTTACCAACTAATATTTTGAAATTATGTCTTCCTGAATTGATACCTTGCATAACTTATATTATAAATCAGTCACTTATCTCAGGACAAGTCCCAGATATCTATAAACATGCAATTGTAAAGCCTCTCATAAAAAAGCAAAATCTCGATGTAAATGATCTTAGTAACTACCGTCCCGTCTCAAATCTGCTATTTTTTTCTAAAATCCTTGAAAAAGTTGTACTCAGACGTCTTTCACAACATCTCCATGAAAACAATCTATGGGAAAAATTTCAGTCAGCTTATCGTTCTTACCACAGCACAGAAACTGCTCTGTGCTGTGTTGCGAGTGATTTGCTTGATGTTTTAGATAAAGGTTCTGTTTCTCTTCTGACATTGTTAGACCTTTCGGCGGCGTTTGATACTATTGATCACTGTATTCTCATTAAACGACTTAATATAACTTTTGGCTTGTCTGGGACTGTCTTGCAGTGGTTTGAATCTTATTTAGATGGCAGAAAGCAACAGGTTATGATTTTAGATAAACTTTCTCGTCAACATACATTGTCTTTTGGTGTTCCTCAAGGCTCTGTTTTGGGTCCAATTCTTTTTGTTTTGTATACTTCTCCATTATCTAATGTCATCACTGGTCATGGGCTGCGCTATCATCTCTATGCAGATGATATGCAACTTTATGCTACTGATAAAACTAAAAATCTCGAAAATATTGTGAAACGTGTGGAAGAATGTGTGACGGATGTGAAAGAGTGGATGGATGCAAACAAGTTGAAAATGAATGAGTCAAAAACAGAAGTGATGATTGTGGGAAATAGAGGGCAATTGAAGGTGAATGATGGTCTTGAGGTGTTGATTGGGGGTGAAAAGATCAAAGTTTCAAAGACTGTGAAAAATTTGGGTGTCTATTTTGATTCAGAAATGAGAATGTCAGCTCACATTTCTGCTCTCTGTAAATCTTTATTCTTTCAATTGAAGAAAATCAGTTCGATCCGTCAGTATATTGCAATTGGAACATGTAAAACATTGGTTGTTTCCCTCATTTTTTCGAAACTAGATTATTGTAACTCGCTGCTTGTCAACTTGCCTCAGGCTTCTATTAAAAAATTACAATTGCTGCAAAACAGTGCAGCAAGATTAGTTTTTGGCAAAAAAAAATTTGATCATGCAACCCCTTTGTTAGCATCTCTCCATTGGTTGCCCATTGAAAAGCGCTCATATTACAAAGCAGCGTGTCTTGTTTATAAGTGTTTGGCTGGTATAGGACCGGCATATCTCACAGATCACGTGGTCATATGTAAATTTGAAAAGTACACTTTAAGATCATGTAATGACCAAACGAAAATTTCGGAAAAAAGATCAAGAACAAAATTTGGTGATAGATCGTTTGCTTGTTTCGGCCCCAAGATTTGGAATGAACTGCCACGACGTGGTCTGAGGAAGTGCAAGTCTTTACATACTTTTAAAAAGAATCTCAAGACACATTTTTACTGTATTTGTTTTTCTTGACTCTATATGAATCCTTGATTTGGCTATGAATTATTATTGTTGTTATTATTTTTTTCACTTAAAATTGATATTTATATTGTAAAGTGCCCAGAGCTTGTGTTTTACACGAGATCGTCGAGAATGAGCGCTATATAAATGTGTATTATTATTATTATTATTATTATTATTATTATTATTATTATTATTATTATTATTATTATTATTATTATTATTATTATTATTATTATTATTATTATTAATATTAAGTAACAATGAATAGCTGTGTTATTTTTTGCATTAGATTTGGGCTTGACAGACGGGCCGATAGATTTTGCTCCTTTTTTTTTTACAAATTATCATTATCATCACTGATCCCTACAACCACTACTACAACAACCACCATCACATCATCATTCCTATTACCAATACAACTACATCCTTCGCCACCACATCATCCCAACTATCACTACTAATACTACCACCACATGATCCCTTCCACAACTATTACAACCACCACCACACGATCATTCCCAACACCTCTACAACTACAACCACCATATCATCACCCTTATCACGACCCTACTACAACCACCCCTGCATCATCATCCCTACCGCTACCTTTTTAACTGCAAGTACAATATGTTGTAATTACACTTTCAACTTTTGAAATTCCTCCAAGAGGTGACAGAAATTATTGCGAGACGCATTTTGGATTGCATCTCAGTAGATTTTAATGAAATTCAAATTTATACGTTATCGTCGCATAGATAGTCCGTTTTCTTAGCGGCAAGTTCCGTGCGTTTTGTGCACTTTTTGTAACCAGCAAACTAAGTATACAAATTGGTGCAGAAAATTATGAAGATTCGAAAAATAGGTGGCTCCAAATACCATTTTTATTGAAAAGACCTTAAAATTCGTCGTAAAGTCTAGTGAAAACGCGCACTTTGTGACGTTTTGGCGCTCGATGACAAATGTATTAAAAACAAACATTCTCACCCATTAAGAACATTCTTGATTAGTTTTTGATCGTGGAAATATTTTTGTTTTAATGTTTTCCATTATTATTTACCAAAAATATAGCTTTTAATTATTTTAAAACAATTTTTTGTCTTCTGACCGCAGACAAAAACCCCAATAAAAATTGTCCTTTTTGCCCGTGCAACAAAACGATGAGTCATTAGGACGATCTATCCTTTACTAAGTATGTACTAGGATGTCTTAGCGCCTGTAAACGAAAAAAACAACAACAAAAGACTAAAAAAAATATTTAAAGCAGTTAAAGAGGTTTCTTTCAACCAGTGTGTACAGTACAATAATGCTAAATCGAAATGCGGTTTTGTCATCTGTCACCGCCTCTCCCTTCGAGATAACGACAGCTCCATCTACCGACAATGGCATCATGTGTTGTCTAAAAAATAACTGAGAGAATGAGTTTTGTCTTTTGAACGATGTCAACAAACTACAATTTTATTTTGTGCAATCGATATTCGTTGAAAAGGTAAGGAACAATCTTCTTCATCTATTAAACATGTTTTATATCATCGTGATGTTATTTTACTTTATGCGCATGCTAGTGCGATAAGTATCGCGCAATGTATGACAAAAGAATTGAGTTGTGAAAAAAGAATTGGGTCAGATCAAAGCTGAGTCACAGTAATATCATTCTACACACACACGTATACACTGACGTTGGTAAATAATCATCCGATGATATCTGGTTGATTTGTCAGCTGACTAAGAAATTATAGATCTAGATAATTCTGTGTACCACTGGAACAAACTGAGTGACACTTTACGATGAATAATCATGTTTTAAAACTATGCCAAGTTGTTAATTACTTTGTAAAATGTATTAGCAGAATTAAAAACCTCATGGCTGAAAAATGTATGAGACTGGTAGTACACACCTCTAACTAACAGAACTGAAATCCCCTGCTCTTTTGGTCTCCGAAAGTCAATTTTCAAATATATCCATGGCTTAGCACAATATCGTCCACTATGGGAGGTCGAAATAAATAAATTTTAAAAACCCACCCAGAGACAGCCTGTCAATAGCTCCCAAGCCAACAAGCAACTTAAAACAAGATGTAGGACTGGATATGACATAAGGAGCTCATATACTTTTTTTTATTCGACATAAACAATGCCAGTTTGCCAAAGTAGCCTACTCACTTCATAGCTCCGTACTTGAAAGGGAATGATCTATAGCCACTGAAAGACATCTTAGCCAAATGGTCAGAGTATTTCTCCTTCAAAAAGCTTGAAATGGAACCTTACACTGCTGAAAAAGTAAAAAAACAAAAACACAACATCAAGTGAAGGAAAGATCCAAGATTGTGGTATCCCTGTAAGTAGACACTTCCCCTGCTCTTGGTTGCCATATCATGGAGGTCGATTTGACTATCAAATAGAGGAAGATAAAAAATTGAAAATAACACATAACATACAGGCCTGTAAATGGTTGGTGAAAAAGTTGTCAGAACTCTTCGCTCCTGTTTGTGTTCAATGTTTACGCTAATTCATTTGTTTATTTGGATTAATTCTCATAAAAGAAGAAGAAGAAGAGAGAGGTCTCAAAGAAGAATATATATTTAGAAGAAAAATAATTATTTCGCATTATTTCTTTTCCGTCCCACATCCGGACTGAACCAATAAAATATAGAGAAAAAGATAAGAGAACTGGAGAAAGGCATGTGTGTCTGTAGCAAAATAGAGAGAAACCTTCCGGTCTGATTCGACACACTTCTGTGCGTGCGTTATTTACTGACTAGGTGTGTGTTCGACGACTCGCGTTAACTTCCTTCGCGACAAAGATAATCTGTGCTTCGTGACACTCTCTCGCAGTAGCCAGGCAGTGAATACATCCACGTCTAGTGGAGTGTGTAGGTGACATGATAATATTATAGCTAACCGATAGACGTTTTGTTTTGTCTTTGATGCGACAAATAAAGTTGGTTTTTTTTTTAAGTCGACATTTGAAACGGAATAAAAATATTAGCACTTATAGAGCAAAATAAAACTTTCGGAAATCCGACAATAGACGGAAGATTTACAGGCCTGAACATAATATGAAGCTAATGTTACATGATTGAAGACATAAGAAACATAATTTGCCATAACTTTTATCCATATTTCACTGAAACAATTGCAAATAATACTCCTCTATGATTTAACATATTTGAGCCAAAATGTAAATGAGTCCACTCCGCTTAATCTCACGCTCCGCTTATACACCACATATACCCGTAAAAAATGTTTCACTCTCTCTATATATATATAATTGCTGTTTACGCTGATTCTTTCGTTTATTTGGATTAATTATTATAGAAGAAGAGGAGGAGGTGGTGCGGTCGTGTGAGAGCATTTGAAGAAGAATATATATTTCGAAGAAAAATAATTATTTCGCATTATTATTTTTCCATTTCACATCCAGACTGAACCAATAAATCACAGGGAAAAAGAAATAAGACACGGAGAAATGCATGTGTGTCAGTAGCAAAATAGAGAGAAACCTTCTGCAGGCCTGTCAATGGGTGGTGAAAAAATTGTCTGAACTTTTCGAGGATACGAAAATAGACCAACTAAACCAAAAAAGTGGATTAACAACACAACCCAGATATGACACAAATGCCATTCCTGGTGCCTCAATTTTCCTCACATAGCAAGAGAAGAAATCGCCGTTGGTGTCTTGTTCTTCAAGCCACGACCATTTAAATTTATTCTTAACACATTTTTCTAAGGTAAGTAAGTCCGATCTGCGATCTAAAAATACTTCAGGCATAATGAATAGGAAGAATAATTTAATAAATAACTGAAAAACTACGGTCGTGCGAGAATAGAGGAAAAGAAGATCGGTCGTATGCCAAACGAGTGAAAACTTCCGATATAAGTAGTCATTCGAAGAAAAATATCTATTTCACATTCATATTTTCTGGTTCACTTTCAACCGGATAGAGATAATGAACTGAACTGAAAAAAAGAAGAATGGAACGAGGTGTGTGTGTCAGTTGCAAAATAGAAAGAAACGGCCTGGTCCCCAACACACTATGTGCGTTAGTTGATTACTGACTACGAATTGTGATCGACGATTCGTGAACGCGAGCGACAGACACTAGCTAGTTACATGCAGGTAGACACACAAGTCTGTGGGCAGACAGTAGACAGTGAACAAGTACACGTCCGGGTAGTGTGGAGGTGGTGATAATTATTGACAAGATGGAGTGCTGTCTGGTTTGTTTTGTCTTTGACGAGATAAGTATAGACCTGTAAATGAGCTCTATAAAAATTGACTGAAACTCTTCGTATCGTTTCAGAAAAATCCAAAGAATCGAGATGAATAGTAAACAGCAAGCTCATTTGAGCAAAACAATGGCAGAAAACTAATTTACGTGGGAATTAATTAGGCCACTTACAACTGTTTCTCATAATCAAGTACCCACATCAGTGAAAAAACGGTCAACCAGTTTGTTTACAACGTGAGGCAATCGAGATGAGCTTGTAGCAATAATAAAACTTTCGATTTGAAGGTGTCTTCATAACGCACTTCCGGCTTTTGCATTAAACTTTTAGGCTCTACCAAGTATATGTGGTCAATTTTGACTTAGACGAAACAGTGAAATTTAACTCTTCGTATCGTATCAGAAAAATCCAAAGAATCGAGATGAATAGTAAACAGCAAGCTCATTTGAGCAAAACAATGGCAGAAAACTAATTTACGTGGGAATTAATTAGGCCACTTACAATTGTTTCTCATAATTAAGTACCCAAATCAGTGAAGAAACTGTCAACCAGTTTGTGTACAACGTGAGGCAATCGAGATGAGCTTGTAGCAATCATAAAACTTTCGATTTGAAGGTGTCTTCATAACGCACTTCCGGCTTTCGCATTAAACTTTCTCATACTTTTAGGCTCTACGAAGTAAATGTGGTCAACTTTGGCTTAGACGAAACAGTGAAATTTATCGCTTGGCGGCTCAGTTAAAATTGAATACCATTGGGAACATGACAGGGTTTTAAAGTGAAAAGATAATTTCACAAAGGCTGTGTGAAAATACACTGGGGTGTGTTCAGACACGGCAATTCTAAGAAGCCTTGGCAATATATCCATTGTAAATATAAACGCCCTTGAGCAATGCGTAGCACTGTGGAACATTCCTAACTACTTCACGTCATTCGACTATGATTCATGAATTCTTTCTTTCTTTCCTTTTAAAAATGTCGGAAGATTTACAGGCCTGACTTAAGTCTAAAAGAGAATAATACTTTTATCTCTCATAACTGCGGTAACATAAGAATCATTTCATTTACCAAATCTGTGGGATCTGAAAACTTCACTCAGGTTACAATAAAAATTGCTACCAAATGCAGTCTGTCATCCATGTTGAATACACATCACCGGTTTACCAGGACTTTGTCGCAGTTGCGGACTGTGAGAATTAACAGACCATATATAGATTGACCACTGTGCCAATTGACGCCACCTTTAAGAAAAAATAAGAAAGCAGTAAATGTCATAACAATAGTAAATAATTCATTTAAAAAAAAATTAAAACTTAAACTCGCTGTGTGTAATTTAAAAAAATCAAACAATAAGATTTAACCCATTAAAGGCGAGATTCATTCTTACTAACACCAGATCTTAGTCTTAACTCACCAAATCCTAGCCCTCTACTCTCCCAAGAGATTTTTCATACTTTTTAAAATCGCTGTGATTATCCCCAGACACCTGGGGATAATGCAAATTCGTTATCCCTCCCCTGACACCTGTCTGAGGATGACGAAAATTCATTATCCCCAGACACATATTTGAAACTCCGCTCTTTTAAACAATTATCCACATTCCAGAATATGGAATGATTCCAAATGCACATAGAAATAAGGAAAGTTAAAATATCTATAAAAACAAAATTAACCAACAATAAATCAGTTGTTACTACATATACACAATATGCGTCTACTTCGAATTGGGTGTCATGGCCGAATGGTTTAGTCATCTGCCCTGGAAGTTTTACCAGAATCGGCGTTGTGGGTTCAAATCCTGGTTCCGCCACTTTTTAAAAAATTCCGTCTTCTTTTTACAGAACGTTGAAAGGGATAAATGTCCCATCCATCCTCACCCCACTTTTTTTTTTTAAAAACTCTCTCTTGGTTCCTTTCTAGTTTCTAGCAAATTGTCATTCGTCCCCACTCCGATCTGAAAAAGTGTCTAAAAAGAATAATTAATTAAAAAGCAAACAAACAGAAATATTCAGAGAGCGACCAAATGGTCAGACAGAGGAGAAAAAAAACAAACAATTTTTTTTAAAAATAAAAACAATTTTAAGAAATTCATGCTCAGAAACGGAACAAAAGGCAAAACAAAAGGGAGAAAAGAATACTCACTCAAAAAAAAAAAAGGGGGTGGGGGACATTTATCCCTTGCAACGTCCGGTAAAAAGGTGTCTGGGGATAACGAATTTTCAATGGGAATAATGACAGCCTTTAATTCTTTAATGAATACTGGGGATGTAGAAGCTTTCCGAAAATAATTTTCCTATTGTCTTAATTCCTATTGTCTTTCCTTATTGTCTTAAACGTCTGTTGTACATTAATATTTGTTTAAGATTTATCTAGGCATGAATAAAATTCTGGATGTGAATCAGTTTTCTTTTTTTACGTTTTATTTTTATGTCTATCGTAACCCTATTTTTGCGATGACAAAAAACAAACAAACCGAACTGATCAAAGCAGCTCTCACTGGCTGAAAATGTTATTGCGATACCAAGCATTGTGCTAAGAATGGTGCTATAAGTTTCTGTGGTAACCAGTCACTTCATAAAACTAAAACAAATTAGCACTGGCACCAGTGTCAGTAACCAGTACCTTATCACTATCACCATCCATCATAATTTGGAATCTGGAAAAGGAATGAACCGTTTTAGTATCATGAATCATATCAGTGTTCTATGCAAAACGAACTATTTTCTACTTAAAATATCAAGACTATCTAAATCTAATACTATGTGTTGAAATATGACACTATCCAACATCACACCAATCGAAACATCTCCAACTCCAAACCCCACTCGTCGTAACCAAATGAAAATGAATGTCACACATTCCCACCGTTCAGTCCGCCACAGTGAAAGCAAGTGACATTTTTCAAAGACCCATCAACCCTTGGATGACTTAAACAAAGAGCAACAACAACAATATAAATAATATATCATATTAACCTCAGCGGCAGTACAAGAAAAATTATGCCAGGGTTGTGAGATTATTTTTATAGAACATGCCACACTAGTTATGGGAAAAAAGATAAAATATAGATATCGCTTTATTTCTGCAAAAATGCATATAATAAAAGAAAAAAATCCTCATTGTTTGTCACGCGGTCGTAATAATTTGACATTGGCTCACCATATAATAATACTGTATAATTATCTGTCATTTAGGTAAAATTAAGTGATTTAGCAAAACACTCCTAAAATACCAAATATCAAACCCAGTTAAAACTATTATTTTTTATTGCCAAACTGGTAATTCTGCATTGACGCATGCGCACCTTAACCCGCCAAAAAAAGTTGTCTCACTTGTGCCTAGCTGAGGTGCCTCCCTCAGCTGGCTTTTTGCCCCACTATAGCTCGCCTATGTTTGGAAAAAGTCACATTCTCTCTCCGTACTCAGGTGTAAAACGGTGGCGCTCAGAAATTTTCCCCATGATTGTAATGGGCTTTCATAAATTAACTATTGTGTCAACAATGTTTATTTGACGACAAAGTAATAATTAATAATAATTTTATTAATAATAATTAGAAAAAAAAAGTGAATGATAAAAATAAGAACAATAATAATAAAAAAAAACATAAATAAGCTTTTTAAAAAAA
>NW_027622594.1:0-5000 GCF_034508935.2 Berghia stephanieae
TACGGTAAACACTTGAGATTTAGACCCAGTTCTCCATTAAAATGAAAATAGCTCTGCGCATGGCGGAAGTCATCGTATTTTATCAAACTAAAAGAGGACCACGCCCACTTTGTTTAGAGTCAGAGTCCTTTCCTTTAAGTCCAAGGTGTAAACAAAATAGTTGATTCGATCGTTATGACATGCGTCAAGGGCGTGTTTTGACGGGGCATCACGTGGTTGGCTCTATAACGATAACACAAAAATGTAATCGATTTTACACATTCATTACCCTGGAAGTGTTTATCCTACTTTGCGTAATAGGATAGAGTTGAAATACAGTCACAGACAGTTTTGTGATAGACTGTATCAAAACGGTTTTTCTGTCGCGTTAAACATGTCGGTGAAAATTACAATTTAATCTTAAAATGCTGTCTCTTCAAGAATTTCAAGAGAGTTTTTTGTTGTTATTTTTTAGAAAAAGGATTTATTTGTGATTTTGATTGGATAACAAATGTGTTAAGTACTTTTTTACTAAACTGCTTGCAGTGTATAATGCATCTTGCTTATCTTCGTCTACTTTTGTAGTACCCATGTTCCGCAGTTGTAATGATGCTACGTTTTTAGGTAAAATACTCATAACATCCGCCTGTCGGTTATAACCAAGACACAAAACTGTAGTAACCTTGAACGTTTATATTCTGATTGATAAATTTAGTGAGTAGTAATCACCAAAATAATTATAATTGATCTTTTTTATAGCGCAATATCCACTAAAAGAGCTCAAAGCGCTTTACAAGTGGTCTCTGGCCAACAGCAACATTTAACATATAGGACGGTACATGACGCTGTTAGGCGATATTACATTTTTTCAGACAGAGACAACGCTGTTAACAGCCAGGTACTCATTTTACACTTGAGTACGGTGAGAGAATGTGAGTAAAGAGCCTTCTCATAGGACTCAACTGTGCGCCGAGCGAGGCTCGAACCCAGGACCTTCCGATCCGAAAGCGAGCGTCATCCACTATACCATATAGCAGCTGTCTAAATCACTAAAAGAGCCGATGACGTTAGTTTCGTTTCTTCTATAGTAGGACTGACTTCACTTAAGTCCGCTATGTTTGAGTTTAGTAAAAAAAAAAAATGAATGTTGTTCTCTCTTATTCATAGGTTAAATTTTAAACCATAAGATGTGGAAGTATTAGACTTTTTGTAGATCCGTAGCTCAAGGCCAACACAATGTCACCCACATTGCACAGGAATGATGAGTGCCATTTTAATCGATCAGCATTTGAAGGAAGAGTTTTCTAGCCAAATTTTTTCAATATGTGTTTTATCAGAGGACGGCAAGAGTCACAGCTTTCTATAATATTATGTGGGTAGAATAGAGGATGTTATTAATTATTTTTAATGACTAAGATCACGTCAGAGAGATATGATATGAATTAATTTGTGAATAGTGTATGAACAATATCCCTTTAGTCGTTATGTATTTAAATACACAATAGCGCCCCCCCCCCCCCCCCCTCCTGTGTAGATAGAACGAAGCTGACGTCACTCAAGTCTTTGTTCTTGTTTTTTTTTTTTTTTTTTTTTTTTTGCCATCCATTTTGATGAGTAATTCTCACTAAACTGTGTTAACCAGACTACAAGCGTTTAAGGTTACACATAATATTTTGTATTGGTAACGTATCTTTGTTATTGCATTTATGGTTGCCGAAATGAGTAACAGTGCGTTTTACGAGATTGAATAAACAAATACACATAAAATGAAATAATGTTATTTCTTTAGAATTTGTTCCAAAGGAAGATTGGATGGAATAATAAGGCGTTTACCGCAGAGCAGTGCCGCAAAGTGATATCACACATACCACGCAACGTGACGGGGAATCGAACTCGGTACCATCAGGGTACGATGCAAAGGCCATATCATTGCCCACGTGCTACCATATTATGTATGTATTAGGCCGTCAAGTAAAACTAAAGAATTAATAAAGCGTATTATCCACTAAACGTGTTAAAAGCTCTTTACAAGGGATTCAGTAGCCAACAGCAGCATATAATATATGATATTATATACATATAACATATAATAGGAGACATGATACCTGTTAGGCGATATTACAATTTTTGCTAGTTGTCAAGTTTACACTTGAGTGCGACGAGAGAATGTTGGTAAAGAGCTTTTTTTCCCCAAGGACTCAACTATGCGCCGATCAGAGTTAGACTCAAACCCCGGACCTTCCGAAGACAATTGTCAAACCACAAGATCTCAAATTGATTTAATTTAATTGAGCTTTTATATAGGGCAATATCCACTTAACGTGCTCAAAGCGCTTTACAAGGGGTCCCTGATCAACAGCAACATTTAACATGTAGGACGAGACATGACGCCAGTTACGCGATATTACAATTTTTTGGACAAAGACAACGCTGTTAACGGCCAGGTACTCATTTTACACCTGAGTACGGTGAGAGAATGTGAGTAAAGAGTCTTTTCCAAGGACTCAACTATGCGTCGAGCGAGGCTCGAACCCAGGACCTTCCGATCCGAAAGCGAGTGTCATACCACTAGACCACAGAGCCGCACAAATACTCCAAAAAGGATATCAGATTATGGTTACTCGCATTATAACAAACGTTATTACAAGTTGAGCGCCTATAATCATGTAAATTGATGTGCTCTTAATTATCATCTCTCGGACTGTCAATACCACAAAATAACGTATGTGGTATTGCATACCTTGTTCTGTCTAGAAAGCATTACCAACTATCCTTTACATAAAATACTTGCTAAAAGAGCATTGTTAATTTACTATTATAGTAAACCGTTCATCACAGTTGTAGCTCTCCTCTCTCTCTCTCTCTCTCTCTCTCTCTCTCTCTCTCTCTCTCTCTCTCTCTCTCTCTCTATATATATATATATATATATATATATATATATATATATTTATATATATATATATATATATATTTATATATATATATATATATATTTGGAGGCTGTTTTATTCAATTTTGTAAAAAGAAAAAATTACATCACCAATGTTATTTTCTTCATTATATTAACCTTTCGTATTGTTTTCCCCCTCCTTTTCCAGAAGCATCAAGCAATATCAAGCACTTCAAGGATTATACGAATTCAAGATAGAATTATGATTTGCAACTCAATATTATACATATTGTATAGATGGAGACAACGAGTCCAAGTTTCAAGAGTTTATTTCAGGCCATTGGGCAATAACCATAACATCTCTCTAAACAAGTTATTCTAACAGTAACAAAAGAACGGTGCTAATGTTAAATTAATAAACGGTCACTGCTTTCTTTATTATTACCATATCACGTCAAAAGGACGACAAGAACTTGTGACAGATGACAGCAATTTGTTGAATGCTTGCTTGCTTGATTGATTGATTAAGTTATTGATTCACCTACTGATTAGAGGAAGATTAATTGGTTAGATAGATAGATGTACTTGAAATCGTGTTTTGTTCTGCTTTGTTTTTGAGTGCCGCTTTTCAACGTATTAATAAGCATCGTGCATCACTAAGAAAGAAAAAAAAATATTGCATTGATACATCTTGGATACCACAATCATCTTGACTCAAAGTGAAATGTTGTGCATGCAAAAAAGACGCCCGTTTAACATCTATTTATGATAGTCTATATAAATCTATGATTGGTTAACACGCAATGGGGAAGGCACCTTTTGACTTCATCACAACTAACACGTCTCATCCTCTGGACAAAGGATGGTCGTGGGTCATCATGATAGGTGAGTAAATAAATACAACTCATTCCTTTCTATTTTCATCTTATTGTTAGTATGTGGGGCCCAACACCTCAAACCGGTATTATGCTGGGCTGGATTAGATGCCCAGGGGTCCCGAGATTTCAGTTGATAGAGCACTAGCTTCACACGCAAAGGGACCAAGATCAATCCTGGATGCAGACGAGATTTTGTTTTACACCCCCTCCCCCTCCTCCATGTCCACCCAGCAGTGATTGAGCAGCTGGTTCTGTTAGATCTGGTGGAAAGTACTTTGCGATAGACGAGCCAATCAAAGGGGTAGCAAGCAATTGCTATTGTCCGTTTAACGCTATAGACAAACTCTCCAAAGTATGCCCTGGCCCATGATGTGGCGGTTTAACTGGATTTCACTGTGTGTACTCAAAATCGAAAAGTGGTAGCTTTTGATTCTTGTTAATTTTAGCAGAAGGGCATTGCATATTAAGATAAAGTTCATTGCCATTTAGATAATAGGTAGTAATTAAATCATGAACGATACACTAAATTTCGCCTTCAATTTAGAATAAGCAGTTGATAGTTAGATAACCCATTTGTGACCCATCATCTCAAAACGGTATTATGTCAAGATGAAGTAGGTAGTTGAAACTGAATTTCGATGGTCGTTGGATCAAACCTGTGAACTCCCGGTTTTCACGATCGGCGGATAAAAACTCTGAAGTCTACATCAAGCTTTGCGCACTATGTTTTATTACATTAACATTTTAATTTTTTTTTCGTATGGAGACAACGGTGAGTGTTAACGGCCAGGTACTCATTTTCACCCTGAGTACGGTGAGAGAATGGGAAAAAAGAGACTTTTCCAAGGACTCAACCTATGCGCCACTCGGGACTCGAACCCAGGACCTTCTGATCCGAAGGCGATTGTCATACCACTAGACCACAAATTTTCTTCGAAGACAACTCTGTTGCCGGTTAGGTAGCTACTAATGTTACATCTGAACACGATAGCAGAAAATTGGGAGCCTTTTCCAAAGACTCGAACGAAGGACCTACCAGTCCGAAGGGAGGCGGCCATATATTATAATACTCCAAGCTTTATGGTTTTTTATTTTGTTTGTTTGATTTGTTGTTGTCTTTGTTGTTGTTGTTGTTGTTGTTGTTGTTGTTGTTGTTGTTGTTGTTGTTGTTGTTGTTATTTTGTTTTCTTTGTATTTTTTTTTTTTGACATTTCGAATTTACAAGTTTAACAATGGCATGGCGCATAATATAA
>NW_027622594.1:10000-12180 GCF_034508935.2 Berghia stephanieae
GCGAGTATAAAAACGTATCCAGAGGGGAAAAAAATTATAAATCTGATCATGTTTTGACTTTTACACATTCTGATTACAAGACATATGAAAACTTCTAGCCAGCATGAAGAACGCTTTTCTTTGTTTAGAACCACGATGGCCGCCGTTGCTGTGCGACGTGACATCAGACTATTGAATCCAATTGGTAAGGAAGAAATGTATTGCGAAATATTTTTAACAGGTTTATATTACGGTTGTCAGTTTGTTGTGTTTATGCCTTTCTATTTTTTGGTCACAAACAACCCTATCACGGTAGTTAGTGAGGTCCATTCGTATGAATGACGATTCTTTTGTTATTTACATTGAATTCATTGCAACACAAAACTTAGTCTGGTGTTGCCTTTGTTTGGACGTGGTAAAGCAACCATTGTTTTACAATTTCAATCGTAAAAATCAATGCAAAATATATGCCACATTTTAAAAACCAAAGTCATGACGAACTGTAAGGTTGTATTCCACATATAATAAAGCTGAGTTAGTAAGCTTTCATGTATTGAGTATTAATTCTAATTTCTCAAATCAATGAAATAATGGTAATTACAAAAAAAAAAAAATAACACGCAAAAAGAAAAACAAACAAACCCCAAAACGGAAAACAACGAGAGCTTCTATATATCGCAAGATCCTCTTTACGTGCTGTAAATATACGCATTCAGGTGTAACAACCGTTAACAGCGTTTTCTCTGTCGGAAAAATAAATATAACATCGCCTAACAGGTGTCGAACTTCGTGTTGCTTTTTGCTAAGGACTTCTTGTAAAGCGCTTTGAGCACGTTTAGTAGATATTGCGCTATATAGATCTCGTGTTTTAAAATACATGAAATTGTTTTGTTGTTTTTTGTTTACTCTAAATGCCCTATCCCCATTTTTCTACCAGCTGCCTTTGGATCTCAGTTCATCGTCATAGGCTATCAGAGATCGTTCGGACTTTTGTTTGTTGCCTTTCAAGAACGATATGGTTACTCATCAGCATTGTTGTCCGCTGTCAATGGCATTCAAAGTCTTATCTACAGCTTTGCAAGTACGTTTCAAAGAACGGTGACTGTTATCAGAGATTAGAGTAGCATTGATGCTGGTATAGTTATAAAGCATGTCATATCATATCGTATCATATCATAATATCATATCATATCACATCATATCATATCATATCATATCATATCATATCATATCATATCAACTCATATCATATCATATCATATCATATCATATCATATCATATCACATCACATCACATCATATCATATCATATCATATCATATCATATCATATCATATCATATCATATCATATCATATCATATCATATCATATCATATCATATCATATCATACTCATATCATATCATATCATATCATATCATATCATATCATATCATATCATATCATATCATATCATATCATATCATATCATATCATATCATGTCATATCATATCATATCATATTATATCATATCATATCGGTAAAAAGGCTTTATTCTACAAATGCCCCTAAAACAATAAGGAACGATATATTATACAAAACACATTGCATATAAAGTGACATTAAAATATTAAAGAGGAAGAAGCCGATAAAAGCATAGAAAAAAAAACAACAAAAACAAAAAGCAAAGCAAAACAAAACTACACACACACAAAAACAACAACAAAGAATTAAACCAACCCACCCCCCCCCCCCGTGTCGAAATTCGTGTTTTTTTGGGTAAGGACTTTTTTGTAAACGTTTTGAGCACGTTTTTGTAGATATTGCCTATATAAAATTGTTTTTTAAAATTTAAAGAAATTTTTTTGTTGGGGGTTTTTTGGGAAAATCTAAATGCCCTATCCCCCTTTTTTTACCAGCTGCCTTTGGAAACTCCCTTCATCGTCATAGGCTAAACAAGATCGTTCGGGGGCTTTTGTTTGTTGCCTTTTAAGAACGATATGGGTTTCTCCCCTTTAGCATTGTTTCCCTGTCAATTTGGGATTCAAAGTCTTTTCTACACTTTGCAAGAAAGTTTTTAAAGAACGGTGACTGTTATCAAGATTAGAGAACATTGGGTGCTGGTATAGTTATAAAAAACATGTCAATCATATCTATCATATCCCTAATATCATATCATATCACATCATACATAATTTATCATATCATATCATATCATATC
>NW_027622595.1:0-12188 GCF_034508935.2 Berghia stephanieae
TTTTTTATTTAGAATTTTAGAGTAGGTAGTAGTATTGTTTTTTTGTAGAGTATTTTCTAATTTTTTTCATCATTCAAAATTACAAATTTCCATTCCCCTTTATTTTAAATTAATTATTTTTATATAAACTTTTTTCCGGGGGACCTAAAAAATTAATATATATTAAAATGTGTAAAAAATTTATATATATATATATTTCTATATTTCCTACTACTACTACAAATTACTTTTCTACTACAAAATACTATAATAAAATATAATAAAAATCTTTTGGACAAAACCCACCAACGGAAAAAAATTTTTTTGATTATTTTTTAAAAAAACAAAAATTCACAAAAGGGATAAAAGTCCCCAACGAAACTTACGTAATTTTTCGCCCCCCTGAAAAAACTGATGAAGGATCACTCTTAAAAAGATTTGGGAAAAACCCTATTGAAACCGAAAATTAGTTTCTCTACCTTTAAGTTAAAATATCGGGTATTGGGAAATAATTTGGACAAAAAAAGGGGAAAAATGAAACCCAAAAGTACTTAAACAATCCCTTCCAGCATTTGCGTTTTTGAACCCGCATCTGAAACAGAAGTACTGTCTCCCTTTTTAATAATGCCCCCAAAACAACGAGCCTTAAAACCCCCTTTCCTTTCCATGGCTTGTTCTTTTATTTAATTTTTTGGTTCCCCGTTTTTATGAAAATTTGTAATGTCGCCCGTTTATTGGTATGTATCTAAAAATTCTTAAACGGGCATTTGCCCGTTTCCCAAAATAAAGAAATCTAGCCTTGAAAAAGGAGCCCAAAAAAAATATCGCCCAGCCCCGAATCTCACCCTATATCTAAACAAATTTGAGAGAATTATTGTTTTAAAAGGCTTAACACCTTTTTGAATGAACACACTTTTGGGTCCTAAATTTCAGTCGTTTACCCGCCCCTTGCAAAGCACGGGAAAGCGTTTTTAAAAAATTCATAAGATATCGTAAAAAATTTTTATGTGGGAAAAAAATACTCGCCCTTAGTTTTGGGCTTTGATCCCAATAACCAACTTTTTTAATTTTCCCTCCTTACCAAAATTTTTCAGGATTTTCCCCAAAATTCACCCCCAACTAACACAAAAATAGATTTTTTACAATAGAAAAGAAATTTAAATGGCGATAAATTTTTTCCCTTTAGAAATGCATATTTACAACGCACTTTTCATTTCTTTAAATTTTATGATATACAAAAAAAAATTTGAAAAAAAAAAAATGTTGGTTGAAAATCGTAAAAAAACGTGACGTTTTTGCTGCAGGTGGTTGGGGAGGGTTTAAAAAAAAATTGACAGATTAAAAAACCTAAGGGTTTGGGGGGGTTTACTGTTTTTGACTGGTTTTTTTCTTACCTCTCTGACGGGTTTTAAATTAAGTGTCTGTAAATAAAACATGATTTTCTTTTCTCCTTGTACCTATTTTTGGGAAACGCAGAGTTCTTTTTTGGGAAACCCCCCTTTTTTTCCCCCTTCCTATATAAAGACCATTCGTGCCATCATTCAAATTTTTTAAATTAAGTATCTTTTTTTTGGCAGACGACCCCCCAAACTCCCGGGTTTTCCTTTTAAAATCGACAACATCTCAATGTTTTAACGGTTTATAAAAAAATTGTATTCTGAGGTAGTGACTGGATGTGTTGCAAAAAACCTCGGGTTAATAAAAACAAAACGAGGTGTTCCCAAAATTAAAAAGGGAACGGGGCCTTGGGCCCTTGCCACGTTAAACCTTTAAATCTTTCGGATTGTAAATTCCCATCACAAAAAAACCTGTGAAAAAACTTAGGAGTTTTATTTGATCCCAAAATTAAAAACATGTCTTCATGTGAAAATGAAATTGGGATCCTCAATTTTTAAATTGATCTTTTGGTTTGGCTAGAAAAGGGCCCTTCTTGAAAATTAATATTCTGAACTTCTTGTTGTTTTTTAAATTTTGACCCGCCTTAAATTTTTTAAATTTGCTTGCTCTAGGGTTTCTGATAATAAGGACTCCAAAAAAAATACAAAAAAAAAAACCCCAAAAAAAAAAAACCAGCTCGATTGGTAACGTTTTTTCTAAAAACCCGTGGATATCCCCCCGTTTTTGGGGGCCCCTCCCCCGGGCTCCCTGTAAAGTTTAAAATTAAAATTTTTTTAAATTGCTTAAAAAAAAATTCTGCCCCGGGGGGGGGGGGGGGGGGGGGGGGGGGGGTTTTTAAAAAACCCTTCGGGAACTTACCCACCCTTAAAACCCCAGTATAGATTTAAGATTTTTCAAATTTAAATACCCAAAGGGGAACTAAAAAAACGTTATTTTTTCATAGAAATCATATGCCCCACCATGCCCCCCCCCCCCCCCCCCCGCCCTGTGGAATATCTCATTTTTGAAACTAAAATAGGAAAACCCAACTTTTTTAAAAAGGGGAAAAACTGAACTTTTTGTAGGGCATAAAATTTTTGGCCCTTTGGGGTAGGTATTTTTTTTTAATATTTTTTTTTTTTTCATCGAATTTTGTTTTTTTTTTTTAAAAAGTCGGTTCTTTTAATTTGTTTTATGTTACATGATTAAATCACCATTTAGCAATTCTAAATTGGAATGGGTGTTTAAAAAAAATTTCCCATAAATTTTTTTTTAATATTACTACCACTCCCACTACTATTTTACTACTACTACACTACACTACTACTACTAAAAAACTACTAACTACTACTACTCTTTTTCTCCCCTACTACTACAACTACAACTACAAACTACTTACTACAAACCTATTACTACTACTCCTCCTACTCCCACTACTACTACTACTACTACTACCCCAAAATTTCTAATGAATTTAACTTATTTTATTTCCCCCAAGATAAAAAGTAATCAAATTAAATTTTAAATGTTGTTATTGTCCTTCATGTAAATTATTGTATAAATTAAAATAAATTGTTATTTAAAATAAGGGGGAAATGGTTTTCAAATTTTTAAATTTTGTTTTTAAATCCCCATTTAATGAAATCCATAGTTCACCTCCAGCCCCCAATCAGTTTCGCGGCCAAAAAACTCACGGGTATGTAAACTATCAATTTTATTATATAATTCCCACTTTTTTGGGGTTTCAGTCTACATCATGTTTCTGCCCCTTTACCCATCGTCGGGGACTGGTGTTACATGTTTTTTATTTGTTGTTTGTTGTTGCTTCTTGAAGGGGTTTCCCCGGGGTTTTGGTAGTTGTTTCGTAGATGTTTCGGTCAAATGGGGGCAGCTGTTGTCATCCTTTTTTTTGGTTAGTGGGGTTCATGGGGGGGTGTTAAATTTATAGTATATTTCTTTTTTCCGACTGGGCCCCCTTTTTTTTTTGATGGGGGTGTACCCTGTTTTTTTAGATTTAATTTACTTAAAATTTCGGGTGGTCTGGCTTTTGCCCCTTTTAAATTTCTAAATATATTCGCTAAATTTTTGTGGATTTTTTTTTGTTAGGGGTTTTAAAAAAGGTTGAGGTTTTTGGGGGGGTTTTTATCTTGTTTTCAATTTTTTTCGGGTTAGCCCTAAAATTTTTTCCTTTGTTGTTTGTTTTAGTTTGTAAATGGGGCTTGAAAAATTTAAAAACCCGGGCTTCAAAACCCTTTTTTGTTGAACGGGCAGCCCTTATTTCTGAGTTGCATTTTTGTGGGGGGTTTTTTGCTTTTGTCGGGGGTTTTTTTTAATTTTTTTTTGTTGGGGCTTAAAAATTATTTTTTTCCAATGTTGCGCATGCAAGAGTAGCTTATTTTTATGGTATTCCTTTTTGAAAAATTTTATGAAAGCTTGGGTTTTTTGGAAAGTGTTATAAAATTAATTTCGGGAAATTTAGCATAAAAAGTACCAGTTTCATGTGCCATTCATTAGGACCTTCCCCTTGAGTTTTCTACGGGTTTGGGGTTTGGGTTCTTTTTTCAAAAAATTTAAACCCTTTTTGGGGAGTTTTCTTTTTTTTTGTTGTTTTTTTGGGCTTTGTTTTTTTTGAATGTTTTTCTTTTTTTTTTCCTACCCTCTTAAACTAAAACGGGCGTCCATAGTGGACAAAAAAATTATTTTCCCGTGTTTTCCCTACCCCCCTGTTTTTTCTTTTTTCCAAATTGGGTTGGGGAATGAGTTTATTTGGGTTTTTGTCATAAACCTGGCCGGAAGTCTTCGGGGGGCAAAAAGCAGTCAAAATGTGTTGTTATGAATTTTGATTCTTTTTAAATCACCTCTCTGTTATGTACTGAAATTTTTTAAAAAATATGCTTTGAAACATTTGAGTGAATTTCTCTTAGCAGGAAAATTTGCTGCTGTCGGGGTTTAGATTTTTAGGTGACCCCCAAACAAAAACCGAAAGTTTTGCCCTTGGAATCTAAAATCTTTTTCCCTTTTTGAACCACCCCAAATGCCCTCGTTTTTCTTCAACCCCTTTTGATTAAAAACCCAGAACCTTTTTTATTATCAAACTTTTACAAATTGCTTATTGACTTTTTAAGTACGATAGTTTAACTTTTAATAAAATAAAAATAAACATAAAAAAAATTCCCCCTGGGGAAAAATTTTGTTTTTAGGGGCATTCCAAGGAAAGACGGGAAAAAACCCCGGGGGCTTCACCCAGTTTATGCCCCCGAAATTGAGAAAAGGGCGGGGTGGTTTGCTAAAGGGCCCCCAAAACGCAGCAGGGTTTTGAGGGGAACTCAGTCCCCTTCCCGGGAAATACGAATAAAAGGGACAGTACCCTAGGAAAGGGCCAAAACGGCTTGCCCCCAAATCGTTTTAAATTTGGAAAAAAAGGGCCCTTAGAATTTTCCAAATTTTCTGCCCAGAACTTGGGATTTGGCCAAAGTGTTTTTGGGCCCGGGGGGGGGGGGCCCTTTTAAAAAATTAAAATTAAATATTAAATATTTTTTGTAAAAAAAAAGAAAAGGAAAATTTAAATTTTTGCCCGGAATTTGAAAAAAAGTTTTTGTAAATTTTGTTAAAAAATATTTTGTTTTTAAACAATTTCTTGCCATGAAAAAATTAAAATAAATTTTATTAAATTTTTTCCCTTTTTTCTTTTTTTTCGCCAAAATTTTTTTCCTTCAAATTTTTTCTTTTTTTTTATAACCCAAATTTTTTTTAATAAATAATTTTTTTTCGTAACAAATTTTTACCACCCCAATATCTTTTCCAACCACCGCCATACCACTACCACCATCCCCAAACCCCCACCACGACAAAAAATTAACCACAATATCATTTAAATGAAGCATACACCCACCAATAATATGAATATTATCATTTTTGTGAAAAGCCCCCCTTCACACCCGTTTAAAAAGGATTAAAAAAGTAACGTCACTTTTTCCAAATGCCGAGGGGTAACTTAGAAAACAGGGGCTCTAAATTTATCGGAACAAGGGGGGAAACCCCCTTTAAATGAAATTTTTTCCCCGGGGACGAGCAAAAAAGTTTTATCCAGAGGGGGAAAAAACATTTTTTAAATATGATCTTATTTTAAACTTTTATACTTCTGATCACAAGCCCAATAAAGGTTCTACCCAGCTTGAAGAATAAAAAGTAATGATTTTCTTTTTTAGAATATGAATAAAAGGCATTATTATTTTTTTTTTAAAATTTATTTTTAATTTTTAAAAATTTAATTATTATTATTATTTTTTATTTTTTATTATTATTATTATATTATTTTTATTTTTATTATTATTTTATTTTTATTATTATTATTTATTATTATTTTTAAAGTTATTATTATTTATTATTTTTAAATTATTATTATTATTATTATTATTATTATTAAAAAAATTTTTGCAAAAAAAATCCCCAAATTTTCTATTTTACCAAATACCCATACTTGGAGTCTTGGTGGGCAGTTGTGTGTGCGCCTTACGGGCATTTGGGTTTTTTCAATGTGTTGTGTTTTTGAGGGGACTCGGGATAATATTGTGGAATCACTCAATCGGGAAGCTTTTAAGTAAAGGGTGAAATCCCCGAAAGGGGGTTTTTTGGTTCCCCGGAAAAACGGGGAAATTTTGGGGTCAGGAAGAGGTGTAAAAAAATTTTTTCGTTTTGATCCCGAAAAATTTATAATGGATTTCACAAAAAAAAAACAGTTTTCCGACTTTAGTAATTTCCAATTAATTTCATAATATGACAGTTATTATAAATTTTAAACCTTTTTTAAATTTTTAAATTTTTTTTTTTTTGGTTTTACTTTTTTCTTTTTTTTTCTTTTTTTCCTCGTTTTTCGCGACATCACGGTCGACCTTGACACAAACATAAATTGGGGTTGGTATATCAATTTTACGAGGATTTCTTTATTGGGGGTAGTTTTGGTCTTAGATCTTTATGGCCGATTCAAAAGGTTTTATCGTGAATAGAATTGGAAACCCCAAACGTCTCCTTGAAGGGATCCCAAATTTAGGTTTATATTGTTGTTTTTTTTTTCTGCCTTTTTAAATTTTTAAAAGTAGTATTTGACAAAAAGATATCTTATGAGCTTCACGTGATCTTTGTCCAAGAAAAGGGCAAAAAGGTTTTTAACAATTTGGTTTTATATAAGTGTCAAAACGGAAAATCATATCCCTATGGTAAAAACTTCCCTTTTATTTTTCCTTCTGGCTTTCAGCCATCGAAGGGCCCATACTATTCCCGCAGTGCTTTTATCTTTCTAAAACCCCCTTTGTGAAGGGATATTCCTCTACCCGTTTCTAATTCTGTTGAGGTATTGTGCTTAAAACCATTGGGGGGGCCATTGGATCGAATGGTGCCAGGCACCCACCAACATTTTTTTAAAAAACATTAACGCAAATTTTAATTAAAAAAAAAAAACTGAGAAATTTTAACCCCCCTGTCCCTTTTGGCCCAAACCCAACAAATTTCTGGGCCCTTTTTTGTCTCCCCCTTTTTTCAAGATTCCCATTTTTACGCACTGCGCCGAATCGTGGTTTGGGGACATCACTGCGCGAATTTAAATGGGCAAAACAACACCGTGGTTTCAAAAACAATCCAAGGGTCCCGTTAAAGCCCCTAAACCCTTTGTATCGCTACAGCTGATTGAGCAGGGGAAAATGGGTCGAATTATACTATCTTTAAATGGGGAAAAACCCCCCGCCCTTTTGCCGGATCTGAGAGCTCCACCGTTGGACTGGGGGGGGGGGGGGGGGGTTTGGCCCAAAGTTGCACAAATTTTCCTTTATAAATTTGGGTAACTTCGGGCCAAAAAAAATTTTACATTTAAATGTCAAAAACAAGATCATTGTCAAGTTTATTTTTAAGCAGCAAAGAAAAAAAACTTTAAAAATTTAAAATATGAAAATCAAAATCCCCCCCCCCCCCCCCCAAAACACCTCTTTTTCACGGAAATTTTTGAATAAAATTTAAATTTTTTGAAAAAAAAACTTTTTTGGACGAATTTACCAAAATTTTTCTTGCTTGTAGTGTCGGTTATGGTTTCTTTTTTATGGGGTGTTTATTTTTTGTGTGTGTGTTTGTTTTGTTTGTGGTGTGTATTTGTGGGGCAGAAAAAGAAAGAAAAATGAAAAAGGGGCAACAGTTAAACTTTTGGGGTTTTTTTTGATTTTTTAAGTAATTTTAAATTTAAATGGGTTTTTTCCCTTTTTGATCTTTTAGATCTAAAAACTACCTTTTATTTGGGAATCATTAATTCCCTATTCCACGTTTTTCCCTTATTTGAAAAATACTTTTTTTTAAGTTTTGTTTTTTTTTAAGAATGAATTGCAATGAATCAAATTGACTCTTTACTTCACCGACCGTTTTTTGGGGTCGACACTAGAGACAAAATTTGAAATAAAAAGATTTTTTCACCAACCAACTGATTTTGAAAATTTTAAAAAGGTTGGGGAAAACTCCCAAAAAAGCTTTTTTTTAGGCATGAAAAGGCTCACAAATTTTTTAGAAAAAAAAGTTTCTTTGTTTTTATTGTCTACTTTTTACAGATCAATAAAAACTGACAAATCATGGGCATCAAAAGGCTATAGGGACCCTTAAACACTTCCCTCGTATTGAACGTTGTTTTTGCCACCCCCTTTAAAAAAGTGAAAAAATTTTTTGCGAAATTGGATGAAACAAAAGGTTTAAAAAAAAATTTTTTAATGATTCGTCAATTCACAAAAACTGAAATAGATCCATTCAAAATTTTCAATTTAAAAAAATTAATTTAAAAAATTTTTCAGAGATGGAAAAATCGCCGTGCAGATTTTTTTTACAAAATAAATAAAAGTAAGTAATTTCTGTCATAGTTTTTTTTCTCTTTTGGGTTTACATTTACCAAAAATTTATTGCATTATCTACCCAAAACCAAAACCTTTAAATGGTGGACAAAAAATAATACAAAGACCTTTTTACACGGGACTTGTACTCAGTGTTGTGCTTGTTGTTTTTTATGAATTTTTTGTTTTTTTGAGTTTTGTCCATGTAGGGAAAACCAAACGACCCCCCCACCTTTTTCCAAAAAAAGAGTTTTAAAAATGTGCTCTCTCCCTTTTTTAATCGTGGTTTAAATGGGTTTTTGAATTTTTTTTCTTTCTAATCCCTGGGACCCCCATATGCCCTCAATAGGGCCCCGCCGCTGCTTAAAAGTTTTTTAAACGTGGATAATAAAACGATTGGTCGCAAAAAATTTTTTAAAGGGCCTTTTTTTTTATTTTGGGTTTTTTGAACAGATTTAGTTTTTCCCCTTTCCCCAAAAATTGGAAATTTTTTTTGCCTTAAATTAACTTTTTTCATACAGCTAAATAATTGCATGCCTTGTCGTCAGGAATTTTAGTTCTTCTGCTCAACACCATCTAAACCTGGCGATTTAGTTATTGAGCTTTTTTATGGCTTCACTTATTTCTTGGGGGTTTTAGGCTTTTTAAACTTTTGAATTTTTTCGAATCGGGAAAGTTCCCTTCTTTAATACCCTTTTAAATTTTTCAGTTAGTTTCACCTTATAGTGTTTATAATTTTTTTTTAAAAACATTAAATTTATCTTAGATTTTTAAGTCGTATTGTGTGTTTTTTTGGGCCCTTTGATTTTATTTCCCCCTTTGGGAAAATTTTAAAACTGTCCCTTCCCTACATTTAAATTTTGTACAACTCATCTATTTTTTTTTGTGATTTTCTATTGATTGAGATTTTAAAATTTTTGCTTACCCAAAGATATCATTTTATATCATTGTCTTTTTGATTCTTTGGGTACCGTGCCATCATTTATTTTTAAATTTTTATGTCACTTATTATTTTTTGGGCTTTTTAATGTTTATTATTTTTTCATTAAAATTTTAATTTAGAAAAGTTTAGTGGGAGGCAGGCATACAACAAGGAAAGAAGTGAGTAAAAAAGTGGGCCCGAAGAAACAGAAATAAAAATTTCGCGGGGTGATGGGGGTTTAAACCCCCCTCACCGGGAGGGGAAATTTTTTATTCTCTATTGTCTTCTGGCCTTTCTTACTCACTTCATCTTTGTTTTTTTATTTCATTAATTTAAAGGGAAACTGTTTTCTTCTTTCTCTAATCTTTATTTTTCCCCTACAAAATGAATTTTCCTCGTCTTTTTGGGTTTTTTTATAATTTTTACTAAATAGGATTTGTGTGCGTTAATACTTTTTCATTGTTTTATTTATATAATCCTGTGCTTTATCTGTACTTGGGTGCTATTTCCATAAAATTATTATTTCTGAGCCTTTATACTGGGTATAAAATTTTTTTTAAACTAGGATTTCTTGTTAATTGACCTGGATTTTTTATGTTAGTTTAAATTTTCTTCATTATTTAGAAATTTTTTGGGGTTTTTAAATTTTTTTCCAAATTTTCAACCCTAGGGTTTATGGGCTCCTAATTTATTAAATTTCGGTTCCTCCGGGTCTTTTAAAACATACCCCTTTTGGGCATGGTTTTCCAAAAAATTTAAATTTTCCCCTCACACTCAAAATTAATTTACCCCAGTAAATAAGGGAATATTTTTTCACAACATTAAAAAAGATTTGATGATAGATAGATGATAGATTGATAAAATAAAGATAGTGATGGTTGGATGGAAAAAAGGGTGGATGATGGATGGGATGGTAGGGTAGAAAAATTTTTAAATGATTTTTTTGAAGTTTTTTGAAATTTTTTGTAATTTTAATGGTGTAATTGTAAAATCATTTAAAAATTTAAAAATTTTGGGTAAAAATAAATAATTTTTAAAAGTTTTTTTTGGAAAGGAAAATGCAAATGTAATAGATTGATGTTTTTTAAAATAGATTGGGCTTTAGTTTAAAAATGTTTTCAGTGTAAAAGTAGTCCCTAAAAAATTTGTGAAAAGGAAAAATTTGATTGTGTTTTGTAAATAAAAATTGATTAAAAAAGAAAATGATGTGGGTGGATTAAAAGATAAGAAAAGAAAAAAAAATTTTTGGGGTTGTGGGTGATAGTAAATTGTTTGTAAAAGAAAATGATAAAAAATTTGATTTAATAATTTTGGAAAAAAGTAAAGAAATAGATAAAGTTAAAAGTTGGAAAAGAAGATTCGAAATGAAAAAATTGAAATTTAAAATGTGTTAAAAGAAAAATCCCCAAAATAAAATTGTTTTTTAAAACTGTGAATTTAAAATAAAATGAATTTTTAAAATTTTAAAATATTTCGAAAAGTGGTTTAGTTGTAAAAAAATGTTTTGGGGGAGGGGGGGGGGGGGAGTCACCCCCTTTGGGAAATTTGGGGCTCATTTAAATCCCCAAAAGGGGATGTACAAACATGGAGATGGGGGGGGGGGGGGAGGGGGTTCTCACCTGACTCCCGCTCATACCAGTACTTCGGTTGAAAATGTATTTTTACCCGCCTGCACATCGGGAATTTTATTTTTTTTTTTGTCCTTTTTTAAGGGGGAAAATTTTTGGTTTTTACCCTTTTTTTTTAAAAAAAACTTTTAATTTTAGGAATTTTTCCCAAAAAAAATTTACTTTTTTGGGCCTTTTTTTTTTTTAATTTTTTAAATTTCAAAAAAAAAAAAAAAAAAAACCAAACAATAAACCAACTTTAATTTAAAAAATTCGAATTAATTTGAGTAATACCCAAAAATTAAAAGGGCGAAAATTCAAAAAATTAAAAAAAAAGGAAAAATAAACTTTTAAAAATTTTCCCCCAGGGTTTTTTTTATATTTTCTTTTTAAGTTTTTAGCTTTTAATTTTTCCCCGGGGCCCTTTGGGGGAAACAAAAGGGGGGTTCTTAATTTTTTTTTGGAAAACGTTTTTAAATTTTCTCCTTCATAGATATAAAAAAGGGAATTTTTTTTTTTTTCAAAAAATAAAAAAATTAAAATTTAACCCTTTTTTTTTTTTTAATAGTGGTTTTTATTTTTTTTTGGTTTTTTATTTTTTAAAAAACTGTTTAATAAACCCCAAGGGAAAAAAAAAATTCCCCCCCTTTTTTTTAAAAATTTTTCCCCTAGAAAATCGAAGTTTTAAAAAAAATAATTCTTTCAATTTTTTTTTTTAAAAATTTTGGGGGTTTTTAATTAAATTTTTTAAAATTTTTTTTGCATTCTACATCCGTAAAAACCATGGGTTTTTTGTAATTTTAAATCGAAATGTGTTGGGATTTTTTGTTTGGGTTTTTTTTTAAGCAACAATTTTTCGACCAAAATTTTTTTTAAAGGAAATTTTTTTTCATGATTTTAAAAAAAGCTTTTAAAAGCGTAAGGGTTTTTTGTTTTTTCCCCGGGGGTTAAAAAAAAAATTTAAAATAATTTTAATTTTTAAAAAATTAAAAAAATTATTTTTTCCCCAGGCTAATTTTTCCCCCGGGGGGCTTTTAAATAGGGCACACAAAAGCCGATGTTCCCCTAAGGAAAAAAATTTTGAAAAAAAAGGGAAGCCCCCTGTTTTTCCCCCCCAAAGGGGAGAAAAAACAGGTCGACTTTAAAAATTTTTTGGAAAATTTTTTTTTCATTGTGTTTTTGCTTTTTTAAAAAGGGGTTTTTTGGGTAATGAATAAATTGGAAAAAAATGACCCGGGGGGGTTTGGGTCGTTTTTCCCGAAAAGGGGGAGTTATTTCTAAAGTAAAAAAATAAAAGTCCTATGAAAATTTTTTTTTTTTGGGGAAAAAAACCAAGATAGGTAAAAATAAAAAAAAGGGGTTTTATAAAATTTTATTAAAAGTTTGAGTTGTTAAATTTCCCAAGGTTAGTTGTGGAAGAAAAATTTTTTCCCTTTAAATACCGGG
>NW_027622596.1:0-12189 GCF_034508935.2 Berghia stephanieae
AGAATGTCCATGGTCTGTCTGGGGTGACCGCATGTATGGGCATCATTTGCCCGGTGATTTTCCATTTAAAGGGGTTTGTGGCGTTTTTTCCCACCTTTGCTCTACTCTGTTCAACCCACACATTCTTTTCTCTTGAGGTCTGTGCCTGCTGGAGCTTTTCTTTTGGGGGCTGGAGGGCATCGTTTAAAAAATAACTTAGTAGCTGTTAAATATCATTTATGCTCGATTGTTATATTCATATGTAGTAAAAACGAAAAAACGAAATGTGCAATCACATTTTTAAATACCTGGTCACTTTTTTTTCCTTTTCTATTTTTTTTGTCTTTTTCTAATTTATTTCTAAGTTACCTTAGATAATTTTTTTGACGGGGATGGATGACTACTAGGTGTCCATTCATAAGGACGAGGTTAAAAAACAAACAATGCACCTGATCCCTATTTGCCCCAGTTCCCCTATGTCTTACTTTTTCTTGGTCTTTAATTGTAATTCTAAAACTTTTTACTCTACTATTTTCTTCCCTTTTGCGGGTGGTTGGATGGGAGCATCACCCTTTTGAATCATATACCTATGATGTTCGCAGGGTGTTACGATCCGATAGTGATCCGTTTCTTCTTCTCTTTACTAGCCTATCCTGCTTCTTTGTTTGTGATTGTATTTTTGACAGGATTTTTTTTTTTTTCTGTAAATCTTCTGCCTGTTTGTTCTTGGTTATTTAAATTTAGCTTAGATATCTTTAGGTTATGATTTTGATTGACATTTGTACTATTTTTGTTAGATTGTTTGTTTTTTTGTTTCAGCGGTCTCTCATATAACCTCATTTGTGTTGGAAGAGACCTAAAGCGATAAACAATAAACAATCAAACAATTTCTTCCTTTTATTGGCGCTGATATAACCTAAATGTGTTGCAAGCGCCGAAAAACCCTTAAAAACAAAAACAACAAATAAACAATAAATGATGTTTGCCTCTTTCTTCCTCCCATAGTGGCAGGGGGAGGGGACTTTCTGTGTCTTCTATTCCCGCCCTACAATTTGGGTTTTCCAACATGCTTTCTGTCTTTGTCTTGGAATGAGATTACTTGTTTTGTCCCGATCCTGGCCGGATGCCCTGGCTGAGAGGGAACATCAAACGTATAGTTACTTTTGGGAGATATTTTTTTTCCTTGTAAATCATCTCTCTGTTATGCATTGTATTATGTTTTCTTTTATTATATAGATTTGTAAAAAAATTTAAAACATTTGAGTGTATTCCACTTAGTAGGGACTTGTGCTTGTGTCTGATGAGACTTTTAGTGATCTCAAACTAAGTACTTTGATAGTGTGCTCTTGAATCTACACATGTTTTCTTATTTGAACCAATTCCCCTTTGTCTTACATTTTCTTTGGTGCTTTAATTTTAACTCTAGAACTTTTTACTATCCCTTTTCTTCCTTTTACGGGCGTGATATAACCTTTAGTTTGCAAGTGCCGTAAAAACCCTTAACAACAAACTAGCAAAAAAAAAACAACCTTTTTTTTCCCAAACATTATTTTATCTTCACGAATTCATTTACTTCATCACAGTTATTGCCCCGAATCACCATAGTTTATCTAAATTTCCTTATCTTTACACTGTCCCTATCATCATCGTCGTATCATCATCATCTCATCGCACCATGCCACCACCAATGCATAAAACCATATCGTCATCACCTCCCCCCCCCCCCCCCCCCCCCCCCTTCCCCCTTCCCTTCCAACCCTTTCTATTTCAACATCTTCAGACTTTGTTTTACAGATGGGTTCCAGTCGTAGACTGGGGTTCTGAAAGAAAATCGTCTAAAGTTATGATTATTGTGTAAATGTAGCTGAATCATATTACAACGTAATACATTTATTATTATTATTTTCATTATCTTTATTATGATTATGTTCTTTTAAATTATTTATTATTTGTATAGATTTCGAACTTCAATAAAAAAAATACCAAAGTAATTTCCTTCGTCGTTGTATGGGTTTCCGGTTATTGGGTGGGGGCTTTTGACCTCCTTGTGGATGGGGATTTTAACAAATTCCCATCTGTCTTACCTTTTCTTGGGTGCTTAATTGTAATTCTAGAACTTTTTACTATCACATTTTCTTTCCTTTTACTGGCGCTGATATAACCTAGGGTGGGGTTCCTACCTCCCATAGTGGGCAGGGAGGTACTTCTGTGTCTTCTATCCCCCTTTAATTTTTCCAATTGTTTCTGTATTTTGGGGGGAGATTGCTTGGTTTTTTCCTGACCTTGGCTGGAGGGAAACATCGAATGTATAGTTATATTTTGGGAGATTATATTTTTTTCCTTTTAAATCATCTCTTGTTTTGTACTGTTATTTTTTTTCATTTTTAACATATGATTTGTAAACATTTGATTTTTTTCCTCTTAGTGAGGGCCTGTGCTTGTGTCTGGTGAGACTTTTAGGGGATCTCAAACTGAGTACTTGACGATGTGCTCTTGGAATTACATCTGTTTTCCCATTTTAACAAATTCCCCTTGTCTTACCTTTCTTGGTGCTTTAATTGTAATTCTAGAACTTTTGACTATCCCATTTCTTCCTTTTACTGCGCTGATATGACCTTAATGTGTTGCAAGCGCCGTAAAACCCCTTTAAAAAAACAAACAAAACAAAAAGAAAGACGACCTGATCTTTAACCTGGGCAAAAAAATTTTTAACTAAGAGATCAATTAGATACAATAAAATGGAAGGTTTTTCAGTGTAATTGATTATTAAAAATACAGTGAATTATACCGCCCATCAAAAAAGATTCGGAACTATTTACAAAGTTTTTTAAAGAAAAACCCTTGACTTTTTGTTCGCATGGGGTTTCTCTTCTCTCTCTCTTCTCCCCTCTCTCCTTCCCCTCCCTCTCTCTCTCTTCTCTTCTCTCCTCCCTCTCCCTCTCTCTCCCTCCCCCTATCTCCCCTCTCTTCATCTCTTTCTATCTATCTATCATATCTTCTATTTTTATCCATCTATTATCCATCCACATCTATCTATCTATCATCTATCTATTATCTACACTACTACTATCATCTATCTATCTCTAATCATCTACCCCCACATCTATCTTTATTATTATTATCCATCTTCACAAACACTTACAGTTTCTCCCCCCCCCCCTCTCTCTCTCTCTCTCTCTCTCTCTCTTCTCTCCAACACACACACACACATACAACCTCCCCCCCCCCCTCTCCCACCCCTTTTCTACCCTCTATTTTTCCCAAAACCCTCCCCCCCCCCCCTCCTTCTCCTCTCTCTCTCTCTCTCTCCTCTCTCCTCTCTCTCTCTCTCCCCTCCTATCACTATCTATCTACTACTATCTACACCTACCGCTCCTCGCTCTCGATTTCAATTCCGTTTTTTTTTTTCTTTTATCAATAAATCAAACAATTTTCCAGAATAAGCGCCACCCTTTTCCTAATTTATCTATCCCTAATTACAATACAATAGACAATAAACCTAATTGTAAAATTTACGTAGTGCATTTTCATTTTTATCCGTCTTTTTAAGCTGAAAACACGAATGAAAAAATTTTATTAAACTGATGACGTTAGACAATAGCATTGGGACATGATTCGTTGTTTGCAAAATGTCTAACTGCTTGTACGTGCTTTTTATCCCCTTTGTATGTAAGAGGCCTTAAGTAGCAAAAGGGAAAATATAGTGGGAAAACATACGGAAATAAAAAATGATTTTAAAAATTCTAGTCAGACTAGCTAGACACAAAATACATCCGTTTTTTTATAAAATTTAAAGTGCAACATGCAACTTTTGATTTTGAAAAAATTTAAATTTTATTACGTGCAATCCCAACCGCTTAAAACACATTTTTAAAAAAAAATCACTTTTAGTTCTGCATTTTTTTTTTCTTTGGGTTCAAAAAAAAAAAAAAGAAATTTAAAAAAAGAACGAAGAAGAGATAGATTTGATGAACTGGTGCAACCTAAACTGAACCCCATTTCAATGTCAGAATTTTTAACCCTCAATCGTAATATTTTTCTACTTTTCAAAATTAAAAAAAAAAAATATATTAAAAATAATGAAATAGACGTTTTTATTCAACAGTTAACATGCAAAAAACTAAAAAAACATTAGCTTTGATACTGTTGGGAATTTTCTCCAAAAAAAGTAAAAAAAAGGAATGGGTAAAAGTAACCTGGGTAAATTTGGATATAGGGGTGTTGGGGTTTAAAGTGATTTAAAAAATAACGTTGTTAAATAATTATCCCGTTTTTCAAATTTTTTTTTAAAAAAACAAATAAAAATAAAATAAAAAAAAAAAAAAAAAAGAAGAAACAAATAATAAACCAAACAAACAAACAACAAACAAAAAAACAACAAAAAAACCAAAAAAAAAAATTTAAAGAAAAAGATAAAAAAACCCCCAAAAAAAACCCAAAAAAAAAAAAATGAAAAAGCTTTCATATTCGCAAAAAAAAAAGATCGTTCGCCATTACCGAAAAACCCCTTTTAAACCCCCACTAAATCCTAAGATTTTTGCTTTTTTCCAAAAGGGAAAAAACGGGAGACGTCTATTAAAAATGACAGTGCATAGAATTCTTATTTACTAAAAGCTAAAAACTTATTTAATACACCCTATAATTTGGCTTAGAAAAATGAAAAATGCGGGGTAAAAAATAAACCCGGGTAAAACTAGGGATATAGTGGGTTTGGGGTTGAGGGGGTTTAACTACGGTATATCGGTGTTGGGGTTGAGTGGGTTAATAGAAAAGTCGGTGTTGGGGTTGGGGATTAACTAGGATATATGGGGTTTAGGGTTGATGGGTTAACTACGAATATATCGGTGTTAGGTTTGAGGGGGTTAATACGATATAGTGGGTGTTAGGGTTGAGGGGTTAACTACATATAGTCGGTTTGGGGTTTATAAATTTAACTAGGGATTAGTCGGGTTAGGGTTGAGGGGGTAACTAGATATAGCGTGTTGGGTTTGAGTGGTTAACACGGAATATCTGTTGGGGGTTGATGGGTTAACTAAGGTATAGGGGGATTAGGGTTGAGTAGTTACTACGGAATAGTCGGGGTTGGGGTTATGGGGTTTAACTCGGAATATCGGGTTGGGGTTGGGTGGTTAACTAGGAAAGGGGGTTTAGGTTAGGATTTAACTACAAATAGTCGGTTTTGGGTTGAGGGGGTTAACTGGTAAAACGGGTTAGGGTTGAGTGGGAAACAGGGTATATGGGGTTTGGTTGGGGGGTTTAACTTTCAAACATTTTTTAATAGTAAAGTATTTCCCCCCATTAGATAAATAAAACATGGTCACTGAAATGAAATAAAACTATTTAATTTTGGGAAAAGAAAATTCCCCGTTTATCCCCCCAACTCAGGTCTAATGAGTCCCCGGTTTATGGTTGTAACAAAAATTTGTTATGTAAAAATCTTTCAAACCATTGGGCCATAGAGCCGGGCACCGGTTTCTACACTGAAATAGACAAACATTATTTTTTGTTACAACCGGGGATTAATTCAATCTATGCAACTCTTTCTCCCATTTTCTAAATCCAATAAAAAATTGAGCTTTTAATAGGCATACCCAAAAAGTGCCAAAGCCTTTACAAGGGGCCCCTGCCCAACGCGACTTTTAAAAACTTTTAGGAGGGGGACAGACCCCTTTAGGCATTTTTTTTTTCGACAGAGACACGCGGTTAACGGCCAGGCATTTCTTTTTTACACCGGAGGGGAGAAATTTGGGGGTTAAAGACCTTTCTCCAAGGATAAAACATGCCCAGCGGACTCGAACCAGGACCCCCACCCGAAAGCGAGTGTAACCACTAACCACTAGCCGCAAATAACCCATTATGTTTGGGGGGACATAAAAATCCTCCTTTTCCGGGGTCACTTGGCCCCTTTACGTCGAAGCGGAGTTCTATCCCGACTACGTTACTTTGTTAGAACAAAAAAAGGGGGCGCCATCGACATATATAGCTACATAAAAATAGAACGAAGATGCGCCCACTCATGTCTTTGTTATTGTTTTTTGCCACCACTTTATAATAATTCCCATTTTAACTTTATTTTCCAGACTATAAAATTCATGGTTACACCGAGTTTTGTTGTTTCCTTTTTTTCCGATGGCAATGTTGGAGCTTTTTAGCCAAACCATACTATCATAAATGTTTTTATACATTACATTTTTTATTTTTTTTTTTTAAAAACGCCTATAAAAATAAAGTTAAAAAATTAAAATTACGAAGTACTTGTAATTAAATCGATCAGATTTTTTGTTCCTCAAAAGCCACAAAGTAAAAGGAGCACGCGACGTTTTTTAACACTCTTTTGCTTCGATCCGTATTGTGTTGTACCTTTTCTTTATTTATTTTGACTAACATCATTCCGATTGTAACAAATATATCTGAAACTTTCTCCCCTCTTCCCCTCCTCCCCGACCACCCCACCCTTCTCCTCCTCCCACCCCCCCTCCTCCCCCCCTCCTCCCCTCCTCTTTTTTCTTTCTTCTTCTTTTTCCCTTCTTTTTCTTCTTCTTCTTCTTCTTTTTTCTTCTTTCTTTTCTTCCCCCTCTAACTCTCCCCCTCCTCCTACCCTTTCTCCTTCCCCCCCCCCATCCTTCTTTTTTTTCCTTTTTTTCTTCTTCTTCTTCTTTTCTTTTTCTTCTTCTTTTTCTTCTTCTTTTTTCTTCTTTTCTTCTCGTTGTTCTCGTCGCGTCGTCGTTCGTCTCGTCGTCGTCCCCTCCTCCTCCCCCTCCTCCTCCTCCTCCCCTCCCCCTCCTCCTCCTCCTCCTCCCCCTCTTAATATTGTCACAGGGGGCAAGATAAAAATTTTTGGATCACGTTAAATTTAATTCACTACTCCTCTATTTTATTATTACTTATTGAAAAAAGTTCAACAAAACTTATCTCACCCATCTAATCCGCTAATACATTTTATCTTTTCACAAACACTGTGATTGGGGATAAAGATGTAATTTTGAAACTTTTCGATTAGGATCGAGGGAAAGCAGATAAAAAGACGAGAGTTTAAATTTGGACACTGCACTGACATGTTCGTCACTTTTCCTCTTGTCTTTTTGGTACAAATTGTTTGTCATAGGGCCCGATGAAAGGGGATGAATGGGTTTTTGATCCCCCCAAAAATGTTATCATCATTCTGACGTGTTGCGACGTCTGTTATCTTTTTTGTATTTTTTTTTATTTTAAACCACATCATCATAATCATCATCAACAAATCATCATCATCATCATCATCAACCATCACACAACAACAACCCAAAAACAAAAACAATTTTTATTATTATTATTTTTTTATTTCATCATATCTGATCACCCTCCTTTCACAACCCATTATCATTATTATTATTATTATTATTATTATTATTATTTTATTTTATTATTATTTTTATTATTATTATTATTTTTTTTTCATCATACCATCTCTTCTTTTTATTATTATTATTATTTTTATATTATTATTATTATTATTTTATTATTTTTATTAAAATTTATTTTTATCATTTTCATCACATAATCATTATTATTATTATTATTAAATTTTTATTATTATTTTTATTATTTTTAATTTATTAATATTATTATTATTATATTATTATTATTATTATTATTTTATTATTATCCTTATTTTATTAAAAAAATTATTATTATTTTTTTTATTATTATAATTATTATTATTATTTTATTATTTTTACATTTTTATTTTTTGATTAAATTATTTTTATTTTATTTTAAAATTATTATTATTATTAAATTTTTTAAATTTTTAAATTTTTATTATTATTATTTTTCCTTTTTTTTCTTGATTGTTTCGTCACCACCACCACCAACCCCCCCCCCACCATCTCATATCGTCACATCCATCATCATCATCTCTCACATACATCATCATCACATTTTCCCTGCTCGTTAAGTTGGTCCCCATTTTGATTCTATAAACATAAGGTTTTAATACCAAAAAAACCAAAAATGGACCTTAAAAATTAAGATAAGTTTTTGCCCTTCAAAAGTGAATCAAAGGCAAGGAATGTTTTTGGGGCCCCTTTGTGTGCTTTTTTATCTTTTTTTTCCTGTTTGTCTTTGTGTGGTTTAAAATATATATATATTATATAAAATAATATTATATATATAAATATAATTTTAAACGTGTTGGATACAATATGGTACAATATGCTTGAAGAACAATGGAGTGAAATTTTTATTGTAATATTTTCCACGATTTGGGGGTCGTCTACATCATTTTCAGGCCCTTTCCAGCCATCCAGGGCGCATATAAAAAATATATATAAAATATTATATAAAAATATAAAAATATATATAATTATATAATATATTTAAAAATATATAATTAAATATATAATATATATATTAATATATAAAATTAAATAAATATAAAATATATAATAATAAATAATATATTTTAATATTATATTTATATATATTATAATAATATATAATATATTAAAAATATTTTATATAATTAATATTATATATAAAATTTATTGGGGTTTTTTTTTTTTTTTAAACTTTTTGTTTAACTTTTTGATTTCCTTTTATTTTTTTCCCTCCTAAATAGAAACCCAATAATATTTTATCATACATTACTAACCAAGGGAAAAATTTTTAGAATTGTATGCAGGTCTTTTCTTCAACCCAAATCCGGGGTTTTGATTTTATCCTTTTTGTGTTTGGTAGCCTTTAGCAATCATAAATTTGACTCTAAAATACTGCCCAGCGGCCCTGGGGATTTCCGTGTTCCCTTGGGAAAAGACGCTAAAGACAAATTTTCGTTTTAATAATAACGGGAAATTTATTTTTTTTATTTATTTTTTTATTTTTTATTATTTTTTAATTTATTTTATTTATTTATTTTAAATTTATTTATTTATTTATAGTTTTTTTATTTTTTATTATTTTTTTATATTTATTAATTTATTTTTTTATTTATTTATTTGTTTTTTTGTTTTTTTTCCTTATCTATTTATATACTTATCTATTTTTGGTTTTTTAAGCGCTTACAATTTTTGGCCCCGTATTTTAAATTTCAAATATTATTATTTTCGTTTCCCCCAACTTGTTAAAAAATTATATTTCTGAGACTTCAAGTTAACAAAGCATTATACTTTTTAATGTTTTTTTAAAAGCATTCGAGATGATGAGAGATGTGATGATGAGATGATGATGATGATGATGTGATGATATATGATGAGATGATGATGAATGATCAAGATATTTGCTTTTCCTTTTACCCCTCATCGGGAAATTTTGCGAGCAAAATTTTTACGCATGACGATGCATAATCGCGTTGAAAGCGTACTATTTTCGTCCCTATTAGTGGAAAGTTTGTCCAAACAAAAAGAAAAAAAAAACAAAACAAACAAGAAAAGGAAAAAAAAAAAAACAGCAAAATAAAAGAAAAACAATCCCCCCCCAACAAACAAAATAGCGACAACAAACAACTACAACAACACAAAAAAATACTACTACTCTACAATACACACTACACAACTACTTCTATACTACACAAATATACTACTAATACTACTACACTACTACACTACTACTACTCTATACTATACTACTACACTCTACTACTACTAATACTACTACTACTAAAAATACTACTATATACACTACAACTACTACTAACACACTGTATATACACTACTACTACTATCTACACTACAATACACTATACTACTACTATACATACAACTACACACTACACTACTACTACAATTTCTACTATTTTTAATACTACTAAAACTACAAATACTACAACTACTTCTACTACACTACTAAAACTATACACTACACTACTACTACACTCCACTACTACTACTACTACTACTAAAAACTACAAATACTACTACTACTACATACTATACTACTACAATCTACTACAAATACTCTATACTTACACAAAAACTACTACTCTAATACTCTCTACATATACTACTACTATAACTTCTCTATACTATACTACTACTTACTACTACTTTCTCTATACTACTACATACAAACTACTACTACTAACTACTACTACACTACTACAAATTACTAACTTATAACTACATAATATACTACTACTACTAAATACTACTACCACTACACACTACATTTTTTTTAACATCAAACACTGTGATTGGGTATAAAATGTAAATTTTGAAATTGCTCGAGTGTGGATCGAGGCAAAGCAGATAAAAAACGAGATATTAATTCGACACTGCACTGACTGCATTCGATCACTTTTCCTCTTTCTTTGTGTACAAAATTTTTTGTCATAGGCCATGAAAAGGTGAGAATGGATTTGTGATCACCTCCAATAAGTTTTTCATCTTTTTTTCGTTTTGCGACGTTGTTATTTTTTTGTATGTTTATTTTATATCATCTACAGCATCATCATCATCATCATCATCATCACACATCATCTCACTCATCATCTCAACAACAAAAAAACAAAAAAACAACAACATTTTTAATTTATATTATTATTTTTTACATCAACAATCACCATCCTTTCACCATCATCATTTTCATTATTATTATTTTATTATTTTATTTTTATTATTATTATTATTATTATTATTATTATTATTATTAATAACACATCACCACATTTTCTTATTATTTATTATTATTATTATTATTATAATATTATTTTTATTTTTATTTTTTTTTATTATCTTATATCATCATAACATTATTATTAAAAATTATTATTATTATTATTATTTTTTCATTAATTATTATTATTTTTAAATCATTATTATTATTATTATTTTTATTATTATTATTATTATTATTATTTTATTATAATTATTATTATTAAATTTTTTTTATCTTGATATTTTCGTCACCACCACCACCCCCACCCCCACCCCCCATCACATTCTCATCATCATCTCTCACATCATCTCAATCACCAAAACATCATCATTACCATACCGTTAATTGGTCCCTCCATTGTTGATTCTATAACAAAAGGGTTAATTCCAAATTCCAAAAATGGACCTAAAACTAAGAAATGTTTGTGCACTTCTATAGTAATGCAAAGGGCAAGGAAGTTTGGGCCTCTTGTGTCGCTTTTGATCTTTTTTTTCCTTTTTGTCTTTGTGTGGTTTATATAATATATAAATTATAAAATATTTATATATATATATTTATATATATATATAATTAAAATTTTTGAATGTGTTGGTACAAAATGGTACGAATATGTTTGACATTAAAAATGGAGGAATTATTATTGTAAAATTTACCACGATGTTGAGTCAGTCTACATCGAGTTTCACTTCCGCCATGCAGGACTGCAAATATAAAAAATTTAAATATATTATATTAATATATAAAAAATATATATAAAAATATAATAATATATATAATATATAAAATAAATATTTTAAAAAATTTTATAATAATATATATATATAATAAAATAAAATAATATATATAATAAATAATTTATATATTATATATATTAAATAATATTAAAAATTTTATATATTTTATATATATATATTTTTATTATATATATAAATATCAAGGGGGGTTTTTTTTTTTTTTTTAATATTTTTTTGTTCAACTTTGTGTTGCCTTTTATTTTTCTCGCCCATAAATAGAAACCATAAATATTTTATCATACATTGACAAACAAGGAAAATGGTGAATTGTAGCTGGTCTTTGCTTCATACCCAAAGTCCCGGAGTTCGAGTCTATGCCGTTCTGTGTGTGTGTGGTTTCCTTGACATCATAATTTGACTCTAAAAAACTAGCTAGCGCTCTGGGGTTTTTTTCCCTTTCCCTTTGGGAAAAACGCTAAAACAAATTTTCATGTGGGAGTGAAAAGGGTATTTATTTATTTATTTATTTATTTATTTATTTTTTTATTAATTTATATTTTTTATTTTTTTATAGTTTTTTTATTTATTTTTAAATTTATTTTTTTATTTTTTATTTATTTTTAGTTTATTAATTTTTTTTTTTAAATTTTTTTTTTATTTGTTTATTTCCCTTAAAATTTTATATACTTATCTATTTTTGTTTCTAATGCGCTATCAATTTTGGCCCAAAAATAAATTTCAAATATTAATTTTTTCTTGTCCCCCAAAATTGTTAAAAAAATTAATTAAATGAACTTCGAATTTTCAGAAAATTATACATTTTTTTGGGTTCTTTTTAAAGCTT